>NC_034183.2:47901828-48201828 GCF_002021735.2 Oncorhynchus kisutch | reverse complement strand
ATAGATATGCCGATAGTGGACAACCTTGTTTTACTCTCTTTTCTAAACTTTCTGAGATGTAGCCATTATTTACTATTTTACACCTAGGTTTACTATACATAACCTTAACCCATTTTATAAGAGATTCCCCAAAATTGAAATATTCTAGGCATTTATATATAAACTCCAGTCGTACTTTATCAAAAGCCTTTTCAAACTCAGCTATGAAAACCAGGCCTGTTGTCCCCGATATTTCATAGTGTTCTATATTTTTTCCAGTACTTGTCTTATATTATCTCCAATGTATTGTCCATGTAAAAACCCTGTCTGATTAGGATGAATAATATCTGACAATACTTTTTAATTCTATGTGCCAAGCATTTTGCTAGGATTTCGTTTTGTATACTTCCACTGGTATGCCATCCAGCCCTGGAGTTTTCCCATCCTTAAAGGCCCCAATTGCCTCAAGCAGTTCCTCCTCTGTAATTTGGCCTTCACATGAGCCTTTCTGTACAGATATTAATTTTACATTATTATTAGGAAAAAAATCCATACAATTAGTTTCAGTTAGTGGAGATGGAGGAGACTGAAATGAAAACATATTCTTAAAGTACTTTACTTCCTCTTTCAAAATATCAGTTAGTGAATCATGCGTGACTCCATCATTTGTAACAAGTTTTAATACATTTTTTTGGTAGCATTTCTATATTGAAGATTGAAAAATAATTTGGTGCATTTTTCCCCATATTCCATCCAGTTCGCTTTATTTTTATAATATATTACACTAGATCTTTCTTGAATAAGTTCCTCCATTTCTTTTTGTTTTCCCTCTAACTTATTCTGTGCCTCTATAGTACAGTTTTTATTGCTATCTAACTGTACTGTTAGTCCTTCAAATTCCTTTGTTAATATGGACTCTTTTGATCTAAATTGCTTTTGTTTTATAGATGAGTACTGAATTGCATTGCCTCTAAAGGCACATTTAAAAGTGTCCCATACAGTAAGGGGATCTGCTGTACCTATGTTATGTCTGAAAAAGTCAGTTGTAAATTCTTCTGTCCTAGTTCTAAACAATTTATCATCTAGTAGGCTTTGATTAAATTTCCAATATCCTCTCCCACGTGGAAATTCCGTAAGAGTAATATATATGCCAATTATGTGATGATCCGACCGTATTCTGTCCCCTATCAACACTTTTTAAACTTTTGGTGCCAGAGAGAATGGTATAAGAAAGTAGTCAAGGCGACTAGCTTGATTAATCCTCCGCCATGTATATCTCACTAGGTCAGGGTATTTAAGTCTCCATATATCCACTAATTCCACTATATCCATGACATTCATGATTTCCTCAAATGCCTGAGGGTGATAGTTTGTAGTGTGATTTCCTTTCTGGTCCATAGAGGTATTTAAGACCGTATTAAAATCTCCCACCATAATAATAGAGTCTAGTGTTGCTTGTAAGAGTTGATAGATTCTTATATATATTTTCAAAGAAGCTTGGATCATCATTATTCGGAGTGTATAGGTTAATAAGCCATATCTGTTTATTGTCCAATAACATATTTACAATAATCCATCTACCTTGAGGATCTGTTTGGACAATTTTAACATTTGGATCAAAATTATTGTTCATTAAAACCATCACCCCTTTTGAATTTCTTTGCCCATGGGAGAAGTATATTTCGCCCCCCCCAGTTCTTTTTCCACAAAACTTCATCTAAAACTGTTGAATGGGTTTCCTGTAAACAATAAATATTATATTCCTTCTCTTTTAGCCAGGTAAATACTGATTGTCTTTTCTTATTATCTGCTAGGCCATTACAATTGTAACTGGCTATACTTATTTCACCACCTATCATAATGAGACACAACTTTCAACAACTTTTTAAAAATCAAAATATATGTTTGTAAACGTACCATTAAAAAGTAACATGATGATGGTGTGTCTATATAGCTGTACCATGATCATTGCCTTTCTACTAAGTAAACCTCCAATTGGTCCCTACTATTCCACCCGCTAAAAGCCCTCCTCTTCCCGAGTTGGTTTGTCAGCCATTTTCTTTACATGCCATTACATTAAAATACAATTACACCCAAAACTGATATTTTGGTTTCATTTTGGTTTTGTGACATAGTCACAAAAAGTTTTTCTTGTTAGCAATCACGTTAAGATATGTAACTTTAAAAATACAGAAATCGTTACATCAGCATCAAATGATTTGTGTATTTTGAAAGTTACATATCTTGAAAACTTAGAACCCCCCCGAGTGGCGATGTGGTCTAAGGCACTGCGTCATAGTTCTATAGATTCTGGGTTCGAGTCCAGGCTCTGTTGTAGTCGGCTGCGATTGGGAGACCCATAGAGGCGGTGCACAATTGGCCCAGCGTCGTCCTGGTTAGGGGGGGGTTTGACCGGCAGGGATGCTAGTGACTCCTGTGGCGGACCGGGCGCAGTGCACGCTGACAGTTTTTTTGTATAGCGATCTCAGATACGCGGCATAATTTTGCGTCTCCTTATGTAGGAGAGACTGTTGTGCAACACCCAACGCTTTTCCTATTAATTATTCTGTATATAATGACAACAAGTTACATAGTCTAGCCAGCTAATTCACAATATGATATAGTAATAAAAAAAACATGATGAATACATTTTGTTTTCCAGATTACACCAGCAATTTTAAATCAATACAAGGGACTTGAATCACGGTCTACTTGAACTTGAATTTGGAGCTCAGAAATTAAAGTACTGGAATAGGCCTATACCTTGAAAATCTGACATTTCCTCAATTTGGTGCTTGAAAAGTCATTGTAATTATTGTAGCCAATCTATAAATTATCCTGCTCTCTTATACTTATCGTGATTTCATTTTGATCCGTTTTTGTGAGAGATTTGGCAACTTTCAGTTATTTTCCGCCGCTTCAATTGAAAGGTGGATACTCTTTTGTGGTAAAACAACATGTGGTTATTATGAGGAGGACAACATCTAATGTTAGATTCAACTTGGCTTTCCATACAAATCCTTCGATTAAAAAAGGAAGCTGGTCTGAAAGCAGCACAACAAGGCTCTACAAAATAAAATAAACGAAACGATGTAGGAGAGACAAGCGGTCAAAGAGGGGACCAGGAACACAGGCCGTGGACACGGAGCTACAGTAGGACGTGGTATTTCATGAACCTCTCCAAAAAAGAGCTCACTGACGCGCAAGTCTCAGTCTTATCTAAGGGCCTCTCCTTTGTACCAACATGTACAGACAAACTATTTGATTAAATATGAGCACGTGTTTTCTCAAACACTGTTTGGGGCCTAGAAACCCAACAAAGAACTGGTACCCATTGTAAGTCCAAAAGCAAATGATGTCCTATAGTTAACAACTCCTCGATTAATACCTATTGTACGTTAGTCGAACAAGAAGCCATGTCAGTATATACAAGAAAAACTAATCACATTCAAAAGAACCTCACTAGGACAGAACAAAAGGCACTTAATGAATGAAAGATTCATCTTTGGTTGTCAAACCTGCAGACAAGGGGGGTGCTGTGGTCGAGTTTAGACTATGAAAAATACAAAGAGGAGACTTAGAGACAACTCAGAAATGAACTTTTCTATAGAAAACTGAGTGTTGATCCCACACAGGTGTTCCAAAGGGATATCGGGAAACGGAAACTATATATATCTCAACATGTGAATATGAATACCTTTGCTGCAAATGTGCCAAAAGTCCTAATTAACGAATACCCACCAAAAAACTTTATCATAGAGTCGGCTGAATATGTTTTGACGTATAACTATTTCAGGTTTGATGATGAATACTACCATGGAACATCGATGGGCTCCACGTTCGCTCCGAGCTATGCAAACCTTTATGTGGGTCTTTTTGAAGAACGTTTTGTTAATAATGAAAACGAAAATCAATTTTCGAATAAAGTTCTGAAGTGGTATCGATATGACGGGTTTTATTTTTTGCATATCGGGAGGAACGTGAAAAGAGCTGTCAGGCTTAATGGCATTACTCAATGACATTTGACCCTAATCTCAAATGCACTATTAAATGTGACGCTAAACGTGTTCATTATCTCTATGTGGATTGAGTTGAGATGGACAATAGGTTTCTAAGAGGCTATTCTCCACAATGCGCGGATGACACTCTTAATTTGGCATTGGGGAAAACACGAGATGAACTACAATAAAGAAAAGACCCACTCGAGCTAAAGAACACTCTGTAACGTTCACCACCACATTACGGTATACTTTGATCTCGTGAAAAGTGTGAGATGCTGTCAAGAAACACTAGCATGTTTTATCATCGGACCCAGCTGAATTTAAGAATCCACCACTTATTTATTGTATATAGGCGAGGTCGCAATTTAAGCGATAAATTTATCCATGCCAAATGCCAGCCACAAAATAAAATCCGCCAGGCTATTTTACGCCCTCTTCCGAATGGTAGCTGTAAATGCAGAGTTTACGCACAGTGCAACAATATGAAGTGTGAATATTTCTTCCACCCACATATAGGAAAACGGTTCCAAATTAATGACATTATTACGTGCTCCACCACCCATGTTATCTATATTATTAAATGCCCATGTGGGCTGTGCTAAAACCTCTTGTTCTCTTGTTCTCTCAAACAGAATCAGTGAACACAAAAGTTCAACTAGGAGAAACGACAGGGATTATCCAGTCGCAGTACATTTTAATGACCTACAAGATGACATTTCTACCTTTTTAGATTTTGTGGCATAGAGAAAGTTAATATATCAGACAGTGGAGGTGATGTAAATAACTCTGAGCAAAAGAGAATGTTTATGGATTTTCATCCTCCAGACATTATTTCTTGAAGGTCTTAATGATGAAATGCCTATGTGTATTATGTTGTAAATGTGAACTTGAATTATGCCCCTGTTTCAGATTACTCTGACGTTTTTCTTGCGGTGTTCGCAATGATTAATGATCGATGTCCCCCATTGTGGTTTTACAGACGTGTTTAATATGTTTTATGTACACACTTTATTCGAATATTTATGAAATGCATATTGTTATATTTGGTTATTTGGTAAAATTTATTTGTTTTTCTTCGACTCCAACCCCATTCGATGCGTGGAATGGATGTGGGTGGGGCTATGCCTACATAACGGTGCTCATTTAAAACACTCAAAAGCTCTGAAGAAGGCCGTGAGGCCGATACGTAAAGTTTATTAAAGATCAGTGATACTATCAAGAGCAGTGTGCTGGTTTCTTATTTTTTCTCACTTCCCCTGTGAGAACCATGAGCAGGGGCTGATTTGGAAATGTTTTACAATGTGGGAGAAGTCCAATCAGTGAATGCTCAACTAGACTGAATCAGTTTATGTGGGCTTCCATGGCCAACCTTACACAGATGTAGGATCTTAATTTGAGCCAGTTTGCTACAGCAGGAAAATAATCCTGGAGCAACAGGAAATGTGAATTATTATGTATAGTTAGTTAACTTTTTTGTTGGGGTTGATACATTTTCCGTAAGGTAAAATCATGTCTGAAATTTCTAAGTGGAAATTGCAAACTTCAGAAGCCTTTTTAAACCTCAAATACGGTACATGTTTTACATGTACATGTAGCAAACTGGCATTACAGGAAAGTTCTTCTGCAACAGGGTGATCAAATTAAAATCCTACAACGCCTTTTAGCCTCAGTGTCTGTAAGTGGCTAGGTTCAGGCTGGATTAAATGAATTTAACAGGACCCACAGTCTGTCCCTGGATTCCACTGCTATTGTACAGACAACAAGGGCTCCGGTTGCATTATACCTCTTATTAGCATTATGAGTGAAATGGGAAGACTGACTCTGGACCAGGTGTTATGGTTAGACTCACGCATAGGTTGTCTTGTTATATTATTTTTAAAAATGCCTTCCAAACCATCCTAAATAAACATGCCCCATTCAAGAAATTTAGAACCAGGAACAGATATAGCCCTTGGTTCTCCCCAGACCTGACTGCCCTTAACCAACACAAAAACATCCTATGGCGTTCTGCATTAGCATCGAACAGCCCCCGTGATATGCAGCTGTTCAGGGAAGCTAGAAATCATTATACACAGGCAGTTAGAAAAGCCAAGGCTAGCTTTTTCAAGCAGAAATTTGCTTCCTGCAACACTAACTCAAAAAAGTTCTGGGACACTGTAAAGTCCATGGAGAATAAGAACACCTCCTCCCAGCTGCCCACTGCACTGAAGATAGGAAACACTGTCACCACTGATAAATCCACCATAATTGAGAATTTCAATAAGCATTTTTCTACGGCTGGCCATGCTTTCCACCTGGCTACTCCTACCCCGGACAACAGCACTGCACCCCCAACAGCAACTCGCCCAAGCCTTCCCCATTTCTCCTTCTCCCAAATCCATTCAGCTGATGTTCTGAAAGAGCTGCAAAATCTGGACCCCTACAAATCAGCCGGGCTAGACAATCTGGACCCTTTCTTTCTAAAATTATCTGCCGAAATTGTTGCCACCCCTATTACTAGCCTGTTCAACCTCTCTTTCGTGTCGTCTGAGATTCCCAAAGATTGGAAAGCAGCTGCGGTCATCCCCCTCTTCAAAGGGGGGGACACTCTTGACCCAAACTGCTACAGACCTATATCTATCCTACCGTGCCTTTCTAAGGTCTTCGAAAGCCAAGTCAACAAACAGATTACCGACCATTTCGAATCTCACCATACCTTCTCTGCTATGCAATCTGGTTTCAGAGCTGGTCATGGGTGCACCTCAGCCACGCTCAAGGTCCTAAACGATATCTTAACCGCCATCGATAAGAAACATTACTGTGCAGCCGTATTCATTGATCTGGCCAAGGCTTTCGACTCTGTCAATCACCATATCCTCATCGGCAGACTCGACAGCCTTGGTTTCTCAAATGATTGCCTCGCCTGGTTCACCAACTACTTCTCTGATAGAGTTCAGTGTGTCAAATCGGAGGGTCTGCTGTCCGGACCTCTGGCAGTCTCTATGGGGGTGCCACAGGGTTCAATTCTTGGACCGACTCTCTTCTCTGTATACATCAATGAGGTCGCTCTTGCTGCTGGTGAGTCCCTGATCCACCTCTACGCAGACGACACCATTCTGTATACTTCCGGCCCTTCTCTGGACACTGTGTTAACAACCCTCCAGGCAAGCTTCAATGCCATACAACTCTCCTTCCGTGGCCTCCAATTGCTCTTGAATGCAAGTAAAACTAAATGCATGCTCTTCAACCGATCGCTGCCTGCACCTACCCGCCTGTCCAACATCACTACTCTGGACGGCTCTGACTTAGAATACGTGGACAACTACAAATACTTAGGTGTCTGGTTAGATTGTAAACTCTCCTTCCAGACCCATATCAAACATCTCCAATCCAAAGTTAAATCTAGAATTGGCTTCCTATTTCGCAACAAAGCATCCTTCACTCATGCTGCCAAACATACCCTTGTAAAACTGACCATCCTACCAATCCTCGACTTTGGCGATGTCATTTACAAAATAGCCTCCAATACCCTACTCAACAAATTGGATGCAGTCTATCACAGTGCAATCCGTTTTATCACCAAAGCCCCATATACTACCCACCATTGCGACCTGTATGCTCTCGTTGGCTGGCCCTCGCTTCATACTCGTCGCCAAACCCACTGGCTCCATGTCATCTACAAGACACTGCTAGGTAAAGTCCCCCCTTATCTCAGCTCGCTGGTCACCATAGCATCTCCCACCTGTAGCACACGCTCCAGCAGGTATATCTCTCTAGTCACCCCCAAAACCAATTCTTTCTTTGGCCGCCTCTCCTTCCAGTTCTCTGCTGCCAATGACTGGAACGAACTACAAAAATCTCTGAAACTGGAAACACTTATCTCCCTCACTAGCTTTAAGCACCAACTGTCAGAGCAGCTCACAGATTACTGCACCTGTACATAGCCCACCTATAATTTAGCCCAAACAACTACCTCTTTCCCAACTGTATTTAATTTTAATTTATTTATTTATTTTGCTCCTTTGCACCCCATTATTTTTTTATTTCTACTTTGCACATTCTTCCATTGCAAAACTACCATTCCAGTATTTTACTTGCTATATTGTATTTACTTTGCCATCTTGGCCTTTTTTGCCTTTACCTCCCTTCTCACCTCATTTGCTCACATTGTATATAGACTTGTTTATACTGCATTATTGACTGTATGTTTGTTTTTACTCCATGTGTAACTCTGTGTCGTTTTATCTGTCGAACTGCTTTGCTTTATCTTGGCCAGGTCGCAATTGTAAATGAGAACTTGTTCTCAACTTGCCTACCTGGTTAAATAAAGGTAAAATAAAAATAAATAAATAAATCTCAAAATGCATCAACATTGATGTGGGCAAAGTTAATTTTAATTCATATTCCACTATGGGGTAAAAAAAAAAACATAGATATACGCACCTACGCCCTCTGTACCTCTGCTCTATACAAACAGGAACAGACTGTGTATGGCAACAAAAAAAGAAAATAACTCACACACATACAGACTGTGCTATTCAACCCCACTCAACCCAGTGTTCACCCTCTGTCCCATACACACACATGCACACACGCAAACGTCTAAGAAACCTCCAGAGTTATTGTGACGGTAAAAGGAAGTATACCAATGTGCTGCCTGTCAGATAATCTTTGCTCTGTGTGGTTCGGTGAAGGACACTGCAGTGATTGGGGTAATAACCACAACCATAAACAACACAAAGGACCAACACAGTACATGTTTCTCTAGCTTTGTTCCTGCATCTCTACCTTTCTCATACTCTTTAACTGACCTGATGCACACCATACGGCAGACACACGCACATATGTCATGTGCACGCGCACACACACACACACAGGGAATGAAGAGGTTCTTACCAATCAAGCGAGACGACATGGTGTGGAAGGCCTGCTCCCCTATCTTAGCAAGGGTGCTGAAGTACCTCACTGGTTACCGCGAGGGCTAAACACACACACACACACAGAAACAAGCAGGCAATTGAATTGCATATCCAGCTGATATGATTCACTTAGCTGACAATCCCAGAGTTAGACTCATGCCAGTAAAAGCACAACGAACACATTCATCTGAAAGCAGAAAATTGCAGAAAGGTTGTTTAATATGCATCAACAGATTAATCTATAATTCATTCAAATAGCTGGGTCCATCACATATACATGTTCCATATCTCATTGCTTTGTAGTGGAAAAGGACAGGTGCAGACAGAACAATAAATGGACAGACATATTTACATTCAGCAGCTCAACCAATAGAAACATGTGTAGGTTATATTATAGCCTACAGGTCCATGGTAATAAATATTCCCAGGTGATATGGCAGCACTTTACGAGGGAAACCTTATGAACTCTGACAAAATAAAAATACATTTGCATTTATTTCCAGGAGGGGCACGGCCAAGGATCTCTCATTGATGGGATTTACTAGCAACGATGTGGAAGCATCGTATAGATCTGAGAAGGACCTCTAGTAGAAATCAGAGTCATATACTGTATGTATGACTCTGCTGAGAATGACTCTTTTGTTACATTTACTCTATTTTATTGGAACACTTCATCGTATTCAAATGCATGCCACCAAGGTAATCCGTTTCACTTCCTTTCTTTCTCATGCTCACCTTGGAAAGCCTGCATGTAGCTGTTTCCCAAAGACACTAGCTTCTGTAGACTTGGGTTGAACTGATCCATCAGGCTCTGTTAACACACACACACACACGGAGAGAGACACACACACACACACAGTGAGACATTGAAAGGCGTGGTGCTTATCTTGGACAGTTAGCTGTATAGATACACCCTGTTCATAAGTCATATTGTATTTATTCATAGAATACAGTACTGCTCACAAGTATAGTGCGCCAAATTGAACAGTATATACATACATTAAACAACAAATGTGCATTGCAAGTTAGGCCTTCTCTTTAAGTTTATATCTAGGGCCATGCTAAAATTGCCAAGAGTTCAAACCAATCTCACTCACCGCATATATGCCCAAAGTAGAGCGATGCAACTGGTCGATGTTTTGTCCAGACATTCGGACCCTCAAAGTATTCCCACTTGCTGAAATGTTTAATCTATTTATTTATACGTTGTGAAACATAAGGCGACAGTCCCGAAAGTCCCCTATCTGTATCAACGTGGATGTTCTAATTCACAGGAAACTGGGCGAGGAGCACAACAGAACGTGTGAGGAATTGACACTGGAGCTCAGAGAGGACTATTGTAAATTATTAATCAAGTCAAAGCTATAAACGACTCAACAACATAGAACGCGCAGCGACTAGTGACCTGGCGGGAAAAATACATCTAATTAAGCTTTACAAAGATAGGTTAGTAGTGTAAGTAAGGGCCTTAAAGGGCCATTTTCATTGTCTCCAGCACAATACCAGTGTCTACATGAAAATGGTGCATTTCTACATTTTGTAGAAAAATATATAAAGTTCTACCCGATGACATCATCAAAAGTTAAACAGTTTAAAGATAGTGATTGTGAAACACTATGGGTTTCAGGGGGTATTGGGGGTATTGGGGAGCAAGAAATACCCATCCCTCTGGCTAGAAACTAGTTGCAGGTTTAGAAAATAAGTTTTTCCTACTTTTAATCCTACCCTGAGTTGTCACAGAGAAGCATTTCTTTACCTTTTTAACCACAGATTATAGAAACACGCCATTTTCAAATATGTAGACACTGGTATGATGCTGGTCACAAGTATGGTCACTAATGAATATTAGGTTAAAAAGTGGCGGAATTTCCCTTTAATGCCACATTTCAACCTTCATCAACACTTTACAGTTTTTAACAATCACTTTGGCACTAATTTCAGAACCTTGTGGTCATTTTTCAAAACTCTAGACACAAAACTCAAAACGGTCCTCACTTGTAATACAGGCTGTCCAATGTTCAAAACATTGCATTGTGCATTCATATCTTTAAAGAAACCTTGCACTTGCAGAATCATTGATTCAAATAACTCATTTATCATGAAATATGGGAACATTCATTTAGATCACACACACACAAGATACCGATAGTTTCACTGTGTCGTTGTTCGTACAATCATTAAATATTGTAGTACAAAATATGTGATACATGTTTCATTATGCTACTACACGTAAATGCATCACTGTAAAATAACTGGTAGAGAGAATACTACAGACACAGTGGAATCATTGAACAAAATATTACATTTATTGATGAAATACAATAAAATCACAACATAGGTTTCTTTGAATCAAAGCGAAAATAATTTGCAACAAAAAAAGAAAAAACAGTTAAAGGTCAACTGCAGTGTTCCTCACCTGGCTTACTGTAAAAAGCTAAACAACGGATTGATTACTGTACTTCTATCTTTCCCTCAACCCTGTCTTGTGGATTTGGCCATAGGTTCTCATCCACATCACAATGGATGTTTTCATTAGCCAAACATCCTGGGAAGAATCTTCGGGCATGGCGAATCCAGTCCTGACACTGGTCTGCCGTGATGTCATTGCATGCGTCATCCATGGCCTGGAGAAGGGCGGCTTGTTCATGAGGGCGCCTATCATATACCTTCCACCTCCATGTGGAGAAAAATTCCTCAATCGGGTTAAGGAAAGGAGAGTTTGGGGGTAAGTACAGGGTGTTAAATTGTGGATGGGCCTGAAACCATGCTTGCACCATTTGAGCATGGTGGAACCTGACATTATCCCACACAATGACATAGGTCATGCCATCAGCTCTACAGACCTGATTTAGCTCATCAAGGAAGGTTACATTCGAACAGCGAATCACGTGGCTGCCTGCAACTCAATATATAGTGTATATAGAGTAGAGAGCTTTAGATGTTGTTTGACCAAACATTAGAATGGGCAAGATGTGTAATCTAAGCAACTTTGACCGTGGTATGATTGTTGATGCCACACATGGTGATTCTAGCATCTCAGAAACAGCTGCCCTCCTGGGATTTTTACGCACTACAGTCTCTAGAGTTTACAGAGAATGGTGCGATAAACAAAACACATTCAGTGAGTGGCAGTTCTGTGGGCAAAAACACCTTGTTAATGAAAGAGGTCAGAGGAGAATGTCCAGACTCATTCAAGCTAACAGAAAGGCCACAAATGCTCAAATAACAGCTGTTTAAAACAGTGGTGTGCAGAAGGGCATCTCTTAACGTACAACACCAATTCAGGCTGTTGTGGAGGCAAAAGGGGGTCCTACCCAGTACTAGATAGGTGTACCTAATAAAGTGTGTACAGAGTGTACAGTAATGTCAAATCTGAAAACATGGTCTGGAAAAGTAGTACATGGGACCACAGAGACAGTGATAAAGAATGATGATGAAATATTACATCCATAGATAATCCAATTGGTTCATGTTCCACTGTAATTGGTGTCAATGGATCTCGTTATCCTGAAACTTTCATGATCTGAAAATGGAATATTGTTCGTCAGTTTCCACAAAACTATGCATTAAGAGTAATGCAACAGTTACTTATCATTTTGAGCAGTTGTATCAATTGATAGTTAGATCATTGTAATGAAATGAGTAGACAGTCATTTCAGATGTAATCTGTGAATTGCATTTTGAAATGGTAATACTATGTTGCGTCATTTTGAACAGGTGATTTTAGTTCAGTGAACAAATGATCTTAGCTTTATATGTATTGTATCCAAGCAATTGGAAAAAAGTGTCAGTTTTGAAAAATTTGCATTTTGATCATTGGTTGTGAGTTTTGAAAAATTACATCAAGGTTCTGAAATTATTGCCAAAGTGATTGTAAAAAACTGTAATCAAATGCCAAAGTTAACCGGAATGATTCAATTAGTGATTTTTATAACATTCATAATCTGATGAGCATGAGCTCATGTTCACACCCAGGATAGTGTGTGTGTGCATCGGTGTGTGTGTGTGTGCGTGTGTGAGCTATCCCAGCATATGAGGGTTCAGATGTATTACTGGGGGAACTATAGGGGCCTTGACCCAATCAAAGAGAGAGACCAATAGAGAACAATTTAGCAGATTTTCCTGTGACCTCAAACACATACAACTCTCAGGTATGTGAGCTGAGGCAGTGAACTAGTCAATAATAAATAACCTTCCCATCTCCCCACAGACTACTATTAATAACCTTTCTGTTCACGTACAATAGATTCATGCCGAGGCGCGGGATAGTAGCTAGAACTATAGTTCCCAATTTCCAACTATGAATAAGAGTCATGATTACAATATGTTTGAAGAATCATTGTAGTTCCTATTTATATACAGGTAACTGCCAAAATGTACTGTAAACGTGATGATAAGTCTCGTCTATATAGGTATTGGTTGAAGCTCACTGTTAAATTCCAATCTCCCAATCATCATATCTAAGCCAATATGACACCAATCTCAAATCAACTTGATTCACACTCCCCGCCTCTCGTTCTGGTCCGTCCATCCGTTACCGAGAACCACATGGCAGATTTTTTTTTTTAAGTGTCATTAGCAATTGAGTTTTAAGAGTATTTTCTTGTGGCTACCTACCTCAATCTAGAAGTAGGATTAAACGAGACTATAGCATCCATAGAGTGACCATTGAATTTAAACAATGTCGGATAGACTACGTTTGTAGGTGCAACAGTTTTTATGAAATGTATCATTTTTCACTCTCATGTGCACATTTCTGTCCATTAAAAAGCAATGATGTGCTACCTTTTTGGAGCATTTCTGACAATGCTAACATTTTTTCATCTGAATCTCAGAGTTCTATCAAGCCGGGCAATCAGCTCTGTCGCTTAGCAACTCGCCAACACAAACAGGTCGTCGCCTCTATCAGCCAGGCAGCCAGCCATGATAAGAAGTGGTTGAGGACAAACCTAGGCTACTATAGATAGCTATATGTTGGTATTCAATTTGAGGTTAATCAATAAATGCATGCAGATAATTGTCCAACATGAAAAATGGGTTGGTTGTTATTAGTGAGCTGAATGTGGTTTTGTTTTGATTAGCTAATGTTAGCTAGCTAGCTAGCCAGCAGCTGTAACTTTAGCTAACTAGCTAATGTAACTTTATACCACAGAATAAGTTACCAGTCAGATGAGAACTAATGTTGGCTAGCTAGCTAACCAACAAGAGAGGAAAGCCACCTAGATATATTTTGACAGGGAAGTTTTTTTTTTTACATACACCATAGCCAAATACATTTAAGTTTTTCACAATATCCGACATTTAATCATGCAAATTCCCTGTCTTAGATCAGTTAGGATCAGCACTTTATTTTAAGAATGTGAAATGTCAGAATAATAGTAGAGAGAATGATTTATTTCAGCTTTTATTTCTTTCATCACATTCCCAGTGGGTCAGAAGTTTACATACACTCAATTAGTATTTGGTAGCATTGCCTTTAAATTGTTTAACTTTTTGGGTAGCATTCCTCAAGCTTCCCACAATAACTTGGGTGAATTTTGTCCCATTCCTCCTGACAGAGCTGGTGTAATTGAGTCAGGTTTGTAGGCCTCCTTGCTCGCACACGCTTTTTCAGTTCTGCCCACAAATTGTCTATAGGATTGATGGTCACTCCAATAGCCATTTTGCCACAACTTTGGAAGCATGTTTGGAGTCCTTGTTCATTTGGAAGACCCATTTGCGACCAAACTTTAACTTCCTGACTGATGTCTTGAGATGTTGCTTCAATATATCCACACAATTATCCTTCCTCATAATGCCATCAATTTTGTGAAGTGCACCAGTCCCTCCTGCAGCAAAGCACCCCCACAACATGATTGCTGCCACTCCCGTGCTTCACGGTTGGGATGGTGTTCTTCTGCCTTTTTCCTCCAAACATAATGAAGGTCATTATGGCCAAACAGTTCTATTTCTGTTTTATCAGACCAGAGGATATTTCTCCAAAAAGTATGATCTTTGTCCCCATGTGCAGATGCAAACCGTAGTCTGGATTTTTTTATGGCGGTTTTGGAGCAGTGGCTTCTTCCCCGCTGAGCGGCCTTTCAGGTTATGTTGATATAGCACTCATTTTACTGTAGATATAGATACTTTTGTACCCGTTTCCTCCAGCATCTTCACAAGGTTCTTTGCTGTTGTTCTGGGATTAATTTGCACTTTTCACACCAAAGTATGTTCATCTCTAGGAGACAGAATGCCTTGCTCCCAAGGATGAAGCAGATTTGTGGAGGTCCACAATTTTTGTCTGTGGTCTTGGCTGTTTTCTTTTGATTTTCCCATGATATCAAGCAAAGGTGCACTGAGTTTGAAGGTAGGTCTTGAAATACATCCACAGGTACACCTCCAATTGACTCAAATGATGTCAATTAGCCTATCAGAAGCTTCTAAAGCCATGACATAATTTTCTGGGATTTTCCAAGCTGTTTAAAGGCACAGTCAATTTAGTGTATGTAAACTTCTGACCCACTGGAATTTTGATATAGTGAATTATAAGGTAAATTATCTGTCTGTAAGCAATTGTTGGGAAACTTACTTGTGTCATGCACAAAGTAGATGTCCTAAACGACTTGCCAAAGCTATAGTTTGTTAACAAGAAATTGGTGGAGTGGTTTAAAAACGAGTATTAATGACTCCAACATAAGTGTATGTAAACTTCCGACTTCAACTGTAAGGCTGAAGTCATCTTTGTAAACAAACAGATAAGCTAGCTAATGTCCTTGCCTGCTATAGCCAGTTAGCTAGCCAGCCAATAAAAATCAATGTTGACAATAACTTAGCTAGCTACAGTGGGGCAAAAAAGTATTTAGTCAGCCACCAATTGTGCAAGTTCTCCCACTTAAAAATTCATCATAGGTACACTTCAACTATGACAGATAGTTTTCCACCATCATTTTCCATTATGGTGGAAAATAAATATTTGGTCACCTACAAACAAGCAAGATTTCTGGCTCTCACAGACCTGTAACTTCATCTTTAAGAGGCTCCTCTGTCCTCCACTCGTTACCTGTATTATTGGCACCTGTTTGAACTTGTTATCAGTATAAAAGACACCTGTCCACAACCTCAAACAGTCAACTCCACTATGGCCAAGACCAAAGAGCTGTCAAAGGACACCAGAAACAAAATTGTAGACCTGCACCAGGCTGGGAAGACTGAATCTGCAATAGGTAAGCAGCTTGGTTTGAAGAAATCAACTGTGGGAGCAATTACTAGGAAATGGAAGACATACAAGACCACTGATAATCTCCCTCGATCTGGGGCTCCACGCAAGATCTCACCCCGTGGGGTCAAAATGATCACAAGAACGGTGAGCAAAAATCCCAGAACCACATGGGGGGACCTAGTGAATGACCTGCAGAGAGCTGGGACCAAAGTAACAAAGCCTACCATCAGTAACACACTACGCCGCCAGGGACTCAAATCCTGCAGTGCCAGACGTGTCCCCCTGCTTAAGCCAGTACATGTCCAGGCCCGTCTGAAGTTTGCTAGAGAGCATTTGGATTATCCAGAGAAGATTGGGAGAATGTCATATGGTCAGATGAAACCAAAATATAACTTTTTGGTAAAAACTCAACTCGTCATGTTTGGAGGACAAAGAATGCTGAGTTGCATCCAAAGAACACCATACCTACTGTGAAGCATGGGGGTGGAAACATCATACTTTGGGGCTGTTTTTCTGCAAAGGGACGAGGATGACTGATCCGTGTAAAGGAAAGAATGAATGGGGCCATGTATCGTGAGATTTTGGGTGAAAACCTCCTTCCATCAGCAATTGCATTGAAGATGAAACGTGGCTGGGTCTTTCAGCATGACAATGATCCCAAACACACCGCCCGGGCAACGAAGGAGTGGCTTCGTAAGAAGCATTTCAAGGTCCTGGAGTGGCCTAGCCAGTCTCAAGATCTCAACCCCATAGAAAATCTTTGGAGGGAGTTGAAAGTCCGTGTTGCCCAGCAACAGCCCCAAAACATCACTGCTCTAGAGGAGATCTGCATGGAGGAATGGGACAAAATACCAGCAACAGTGTGTGAAATCATACAGAAAACGTTTGACCTCTGTCATTGCCAACAAAGAGTATATAACAAAGTATTGAGATAAACTTTTGTTATTGACCAAATACTTATTTTCCACCATATTTTTCAAATAAATTCATAAAAAATCCTACAATGTGATTTTCTGGATATCTTTTCCTAATTTTGTCTGTCATAGTTGAAGTGTACCTATGAGGTAAATTACAGGCCTCTCTCATCTTTTTAAGTGGGAGAACTTGCACAATTGGTGGCTGACTAAATACTTTTTTGCCCCACTGTATATCCCACAATGTACAGTGCCTTGCGAAAGTATTCGGCCCCCTTGAACTTTGCGACCTTTTTCCACATTTCAGGCTTCAAACATAAAGATATAAAACTGTATTTTTTTGTGAAGAATCAACAACAAGTGGGGCACAATCATGAAGTGGAACGACATTTATTGGATATTTCAAACTTTTTTAACAAATCAAAAACTGAAAAATTGGGCGTGCAAAATTATTCAGCCCCCTTAAGTTAATACTTTGTAGCGCCATCTTTTGCTGCGATTACAGCTGTAAGTTGCTTGGGGTATGTCTCTATCAGTTTTGCACATCGAGAGACTGAAATTTTTTCCCATTCCTCCTTGCAAAACAGCTCGAGCTCAGTGAAGTTGGATGGAGAGCATTTGTGAACAGCAGTTTTCAGTTCTTTCCACAGATTCTCGATTGGATTCAGGTCTGGACTTTGACTTGGCCATTCTCTATTTTTGAACCATTCCATTGTAGATTTTGCTTTATGTTTTGGATCATTGTCTTGTTGGAAGACAAATCTCTGTCCCAGTCTCAGGTCTTTTGCAGACTCCATCAGGTTTTCTTCCAGAATGGTCCTGTATTTGGCTCCATCCAATCTTCCCATCAATTTTAACCATCTTCCCTGTCCCTGCTGAAGAAAAGCAGGCCCAAACCATGATGCTGCCACCACCATGTTTGACAGTGGGGATGGGGTGTTCAGGGTGATGAGCTGTGTTGCTTTTACTCCAAACATAACGTTTTGCATTGTTGCCAAAAAGTTCCATTTTGGTTTCATCTGACCAGAGCACCTTCTTCCACATGTTTGGTGTGTCTCCCAGGTGGCTTGTGGCAAACTCTAAACAACACTTTTTATGGATATCTTTAAGAAATGGCTTTCTTCTTGCCACTCTTCCATAAAGGCCAGATTTGTGCAATATACGACTGATTGTTGTCCTATGGACAGAGTCTCCCACCTCAGCTGTAGATCTCTGCAGTTCATCCAGAGTGATCATGGGCCTCTTGGCTGCATCTCTGATCAGTCTTCTCCTTGTATGAGCTGGAAGTTTAGAGGGACGGCCAGGTCTTGGTAGATTTGCAGTGGTCTGATACTCCTTCCATTTCAATATTATCGCTTGCACAGTGCTCCTTGGGATGTTTAAAGCTTGGGAAATCTTTTTGTATCCAAATCTGGCTTTAAACTTCTTCACAACAGTATCTCGGACCTGCCTGATGTGTTCCTTGTTCTTCATGATGCTCTCTGCGCTTTTAACGGACCTCTCAGACTATCACAGTGCAGGTGCATTTATACAGAGACTTGATTACACACAGGTGGATTGTATTTATCATCATTAGTCATTTAGGTCAACATTGGATCATTCAGAGATCCTCACTGAACTTCTGGTGAGAGTTTGCTGCACTGAAAGTAAAGGGGCTGAATAATTTTGCACGCCCAATTTTCAGTTTTTGATTTGTTAAAAAGGTTTGAAATATCCAATAAATGTCATTCCACTTCATGATTGTGTCCCACTTGTTGTTGATTCTTCACAAAAAAAATACAGTTTTATATCTTTATGTTTGAAGCCTGAAATGTGGCAAAAGGTCGCAAAGTTCAAGGGGGCCGAATACTTTCGCAAGGCACTGTATAGCTAAGTAAAGTTCATAGTTGTAGTATCTGGGATCTACATCTGTTTATATTAGTTACTGTGCTGTTACTAAGCAGTAATGGATTATGGCAGTGTTACGTTACTACACCTAATAGGAAATGCCCATGCGCACTGGGGTGCCGGGAACTGTAGAGCACGAGGGGTTTTGACTAAACGAAAACCAACTGTACTCCCGTCTCCTGCCTGGTCATTTCTCCACAACACAAATATTACAATAGTCAACACCAACATTTGTCTGACAATAACTTATATCCCACATTCTTCCACAAAGCATAGCTATCTATCTAGCTAGTGTCTTGTTTTGCACACTTTGTACAAAATAATATAATGCAGTACTACAGGATATTTCTTAGCGTAGCTCTTTATTAGCTAGCTATAACTGGCATGTTCACGTATCCCCAAACAGGATCAAACTGACCATGACCTAACGATTTGGGTGGTCTTAACCAATCATAGCACAGGCGGTAAAATGCATCCAATTAAAATTCAGTATGTTTACACATATGAATATTACAGCTAGCTAGCGAAGTAAAGTTCATAGTCAACACCACACTTTGGAAAACTGCCACACAGCTCATTTATAATACATCATGCAATGGACATTGCTCATCTGACGTTAGCTACTCCATGAAGTCAAATTGGCTTGCGTGCTAATATTACATGTCTACCAGATTTCAACAACAGCTGCTAGCTAGCTTGCTCATTTAACGTTAGCTAACGTTACAGACCTTTGCACTGATTCAGTACGCTCCCTCTTCTCAATGCAATTTTATTCCTGTCATTGTAATCCAAATTTACACTGACTGATCAACACTTTTCAGTGTGTTCCCAAAAAGGCGACCTTTCCACCCATGCACCCAGTTAAAACTGGCTAGTGTAACCGAATCTGGACGTTAAAAGAAAATGCCATGCTTGCTAACTTGGTATATTACATAACTGAAATTATACCGTTTTCAACACATCAACTGTTTTCAACTATTTATTTCTAAGCAAGCAAGATAAATACACGTTCAATCAGTACTGAGTGAATGAACAACAAAAACGTTGTGCAAGAAAGCTTCCAGGCGCATGCCCACAATCCGCCACCCTGCCACGCAGCATTGTGTTCCTGGGCAGTACCCACGGATGAGGGAAACGATCTCTTTCATACTTGAGAGTCTGAGAGCTAGCCTCTTCTCCGTTCTAGCAAGACGGACGCAGTAGTACATACCACCCCACTCACTGCCACTTGCCTGCCACTCCACGAACCCAAAGGCTCTTTTAAGAGCCACCTAATAAATGCAAATAAACACTGTGTGTCAAACTTATACACCAAAGAGAATGGTCAAACTGTCCTACGAGAGGAGGACCCAGAACCTTCAGTTCCAAAGATGGTGACGCTAATCATTACACAAGGAACCTTGTTATAAACACATCAGCTTGACACTCTATTTATATGGACAGTCTGGCCTATTTAACTAGACATTCTGATGATGACAGGAGTTATCAATATTGCTCTTGATGATCCACAGCATTATGCAGGCTTTTCTGATCAAGCTCAGTGCTACCACATCTGATTCTACTACTCAGCTGTTCATCGAGACCGTGAATAGTAGAATCAGGTGTGGTAGAACTGGGCTTGAACAAAAAAAGCCTACATAAACCTGTAGCTTGTCAAGAGACATTGTGGCCATCCCTGAAATGTATTTACAAAGTTAACTATATCTGATATTTGGTGGTAAATTTGATATTTAGTTATAACTCACTTTTGTTTACAGGCAGTTTACTACTAGGCCTTTCTTCAGTAAACTATTATGTACATTTTCATGTAAATAGTTAATGGATACTGAGGTTGTTCGATTGTCTTAAAATGTCTTAAAAAGTAACATGATAAAAAAATCCCCATCAAAATCTGTTAGTTTAATGTAAAGTCCATTATCCCTCTGAAGAGTATGAAATAGTCTGTTTGAGAAGGTTTGAATCCATCGCAACCTGCCGACATATACAGTAGTTTTAAGTACAATACCAATATAGCTACTGTAGTAGGTCATAGCTGTGTCCTGGAAAACCTTGGTAGAGCATGGGTGGAATAGGTATTATGGCGCTCATGTAAACTTCCTTTATTTTTTGGCTTCAGACCAAAGCCTATTCTCACTTAAATCGTAGTTTTTTTGTTTTTAATATATAGGTAACTGCCAGAAACACTTGACTAAATGAGGGATACAAAGTATATTGAAAGAAGATGCTTCCACACAGGTGTGGTTCCTGAGTTAATTAAGCAATTAACATCCCATCATGCTTAGGGTTATATAAAATTCCCAATTGGGTGTGGGGGACTAGAAAAGGGGGAGGAGAGAAAGAAAGATGTTGGTGGGAAAGTGGGGAGAGAGAGAATGATGCAGAAAAATTTATCCATGCTTTTGTCACTTTTAGGCTAGACTACTGCAATGCTCTACTTTCCGGCTACCCGGATAAAGCACTAAATAAACTTCAGTTAGTGCTAAATACGGCTGCTAGAATCCTGACTAGAACCCAAAAATGTGATCATATTACTCCAGTGCTAGCCTCCCTACACTTGCTTCCTGTAAAGGCAAGGGCTGATTACAAGGTTCTACTGCTAACCTACAAAGAATTACATGGGCTTGCTCCTACCTATCTTTACGATTTGGTCCTGCCGTACATACCTACACGTACTCTACGGTCACAAGACGCAGGCCTCCTAATTGTTCCAAGAATTTCTAAGCAAACAGCTGAAGCAGTGCTTTCTCCTATAGAGCTCAATTTTTATGGAATGGTCTGCCTACCCATGTGAGAGACTCAACTTTTAAGTCTTTACTGAAGACTCATCTCTTCAGTAGGTCCTATGATTGAGTGTAGTCTGGCCATGGAATGTGAAGGTGAACGGAAAGGCTCTGGAGCAATGAACAGCCCTTGCTGTCTCTGCCTGGCCGGTTCCCCTCTCTCCACTGGGATTCTCTGCCTCTAACCCTATTACAGGGGCTGAGTCACTGGCTTACTGGTGCTCTTCCATGCCGTCCCTAGGAGGGGTGCGTCACTTGAGTGGGTTGAGTCACTGACGTGGTCTTCCTGTCTGGGTTGGCGCCCCCCCCCCCCCCCCTTGTCTCAGGATGGTAAGTTGGTGTTTGAAGATATCCCTCTAGTGGTGTAGGGGCTGTGCTTTGGCAAAGTTGGTGGGGTTATATCCTGCCTGTTTGGCCCTGTCCGGTGGTATCATCGGATGGTGCCACAGTGTCTCCTGACCCCTCCTGTCTCAGCCTCCAGTATTTATGCTGCAGTAGTTTAAGTGTCGGGGGGCTAGGGGTCAGTCTGTTTTATCTGGAGTATTTCTCCTGTCTTATCCGGTGTCCTGTGTGAATTTAAGTATGGTCTCTCTAATTCTCTCTTTCTCTCTTTCTCTCTCTCTGAGGACCTGAGCCCTAGGACCATGCCTCAAGACTACCTGGCATGATGACTCCTTACTGTCCCCAGTCCACCTGGCTGTACTGCTGCTCCAGTTTCAACTGTTCTGCCTGCGGCTATGGAACCCTGACCTGTTCACCGTATGTGCTACCTGTCCCAGACCTGCTGTTTTCAACTCTCTAGAGACAGCAGGAGCGGTAGAGATACTCTCAATGATCGGCTATGAAAAGCCAACTGGCATTTACTCCTGAGGTGCTGACCTGTTGCACCCTCGACAACTACTGTGATTATTATTATTTGACCATGCTGGTCATTTATGAAAATGTGAACATCTTGGCCACGTTCTGTTATAATCTCCACCCAGCACAGCCAGAAGAGGACTAGCCACCATGCATCTACACCTGCATTGCTTGCTGTTTGGGGTTTTAGGCTGGGTTTCTGTACAGCACTTTGAGATATCAGCTTTTGTATATATACATTTGATTGATTGATGAAAGAAAGAGAGATGGAGAGAGTGAAAGAAACAAAAGAAGGGAAAGAGAACAAGAAAGAGAGGGAGAGAGAGCTGAGACATAGAGAGAACGGAAAACGGGGGAGAAAGAGAAAGTGAGAGGCGAGATAGAGAAGGCCCTTGAGCTCTCATGAAACTAGTGGCGCAGTAATCATGGTCAGTCTGTCTAATGGCTATTTGTACACTAGGTGGCACCATAAAACCACCGGAGACATGACTGGAATTTTAAACAGCTGCACTCTCCATAGAGATACACCATTGACTCTCACAATCAGCAGCAGCGGTGTAGCATACCCTACACTAAAACCCTTTACAGTTTGAATGGAACCCTGAAGGCTGCCTACAGATGTAGGCCTATGCAGCAGCAATACATACAACAATTATGCATGTAATCCCTTATGGAAAATACACATGTGAACACGTGTTCACATGTGTTTTTTCCATAAGTGATTACATGCATAATTGAAGCAACATGTGATAACATGAAACTACACAAGACAACATGTGAGAACATGATCTCATGTTAAAGAAATGTGACAACTTGGGGATGCAACACTTCAACATGTGATACCATTCAACTGAAATCATATGTTTTTGGAAAACTTCACGTGATATATCACGTGAAAACGTGTTTTTGAAACATTTCACGTGCCATTTTACATGTGAAATCAGGTGAATTGGGGTTTTGGAATCATTTACATTTGTGAAATTTTTCAAATGTACATTTAAAAAAATAAGTGTTATATTTTCACACCAGATGGGTGCAGTGAAATGTGTTGTTTTACAGGGTCAGTCATAGTTGTATAGCAACCCTGGAGCAAATTAGGATGGAGTGCCTTGCTCACCAAGTGCACGGTGTTTCCTCCGACACATTGGTGCGGCTGGCTTCCGGGTTGGATGGCGCTGTGTTAAGAAGCAGTGCGGCTTGGTTGGGTTGTGTATCGGAGGACGCATGACTTTCAACCTTCGTCTCTCCCGAGCCCGTACGGGAGTTGTAGCGATGAGACAAGATAGTAGCTACTAAACAATTGGATACCACAAAATTGGGGAGAAAAAGGGGTAAAAATTCAACAAAAAAACAATAGAATATTCAGAATGGTGACATTTGCGCAATCTGTTTTCTATCGCTCATTTGGACGTCATGCTAATGATATCATGTCACGGTGTGTGACTGTGGGTCAGTTAACCTTGTCGGAGTGGGCGCCCTGATTCTAGTTTGTGAGCTAGGCAGGCTACTGCCTGGGAACGTCTCCCACTCAGAAGTACGAGATGGGGAGGGGGCGGGGGTAGGTTGACCTCAGGTCTCCCCACTGGTGTTACGGCTTTCTTCCGTTGAAGGAGAGTCGGACCAAAATGCAGCGTGGTTAAATCGAGACATCTTTAATAACGATGCAAACGAACAATACAAAACAACAAACGGAAATCTGAAAACCTATACAGCCTGTCTGGTGAATACAAACACACTGAGACAGGAACAATCACCCACGAAAACACTCACAGAATATGGCTGCCTAAATATGGTTCCCAATCAGAGACAACGATAATCACCTGACTCTGATTGAGAACCGCCTCAGGCAGCCATAGACTACGTAGACACCCCACAAAACCCCTAAGACAAAAACACACCACAATAACCCATGTCACACCCTGGCCTGACCAAATAATTAAAGAAAACACAAAATTCTAAGACCAAGGCGTGACAACTGGAAGCCAAAGCTAGGGGGAGCGGGGGAATCTATCAAATAGCGTATCTCTAACTTTGTACAGTACTAATGCAATTAGTTGTGTAATTGATTTTGTGTGTTTCTTGTTTTGAAGTGCAATAGTGTAATAATCAGGTTCTCTTCTTTATAAGTGTGTTATTCTATGGCTGTATTTGTGTGATTGTAATGGTTCTCTTGTGGTGAAGGAGAGTCGGACCAAAATGCAGCGTGATGATGATTCATGATATTTTAATGAAGGAAAAAAATTATATATGAAGAAACTACAAAATAATGAAATGTGAAAACCGAAACAGCCCTATCTGGTGCAAACACAAAGACAGGAACAATCACCCACAAAACACTCAAAGAATATGGCTGCCTAAATATGGTTCCCAATCAGAGACAACGATAAACACCTGCCTCTGATTGAGAACCACTCCAGACAGCCATTGACTTTGCTAGATACCTCCACTAAGCCACACACCCAATAACTAACAAAACCCCAAGACAAAACACACCACAATAAACCCATGTCACACCCCGGCCTGACCAAATAAATAAAGACAAACACAATAATACTTCGACCAGGGCATGACAGTGATACAGGATGTGCAATGTAGTTTTATTTGTGTGTTTTTTGTTAGCAATAGTGTAATAATTTGATAATCTTTTTTATTTGTATTTATATACTACAATTTGTTTCTATTTGTCTTTGTTACTTCTTTTTTTTATGAGTCTTATTTTTGTATAAATATTTATATCGTTTTAAATGTTATGATTATTTATTTGTGTTGCTCCAAATGTCTGAATAAAAATGACTGCTAGTGCAGAATGGCGCTTTTTGGGTGGGTGGGTGGGTGGGTGGGGGGGTCGCCCAGGGAGCCATACAAACTAGAACCGCCACTGCTTTACAACACTTCCACCATCAGTATTCCTGTCTCCCGGGAACGTTGGATTTGACGAATTGGGGCGCGCGCTAGAATGTGTGCTATGTGCCCGCGCATCATCCCTGATGAGAACCCGCTGTACGAGCTTTATGATACCCTAGGCTACTACAGTTCCACGAGTTGGACTGTTTTTCTATTTAGGTTATGCATTCATCGACATAAATACATAACATCAAGTGATAACAGCATATGAAAAGCACCTCGATCTAAATGTGATGCGAGACACCGTCTCATATTATTCGCACCATCTCCCGTTCCCGCCTCTTGATATTGACTTGCATACTGTTTCGCGCTCTCTCTCTCTCTGGTTGTCCTGGTGATAACGAGATAGAGGAGCCTTACAACACTGAATCCAAGAGACAGAGGGATGAGATAGAAACGGTTGGAGCGTGTATCTGCATTCATTATAGCCTAATTATTAAATGATGTGGGACATATCCTATTGACTAAAAGCCTAGCAAAGCCATAAAATGCGTCTTTCATGATATGTTCATGGATTGTTTGACCTGCCAAAAATGTTTTACTCGGGCTGCGCTATTTCAGTGTTGTTGAACTAGTTAGACACGCTTTTTTCTCATAATTATTGATTTCTTACGCCGCCAACCTGAAGTTCATCGTTATCATCTTGGCCGCCGGGATGGTGGCCTTCGTTGGAGCAGTCATCTGCATCATCGCCGCGGTCCATACCGGCTCCGCTGCCGAATCTACCCAGCAGCCTGTGGCAGACAACCAGTCGCAGTCTCCATACGCTGGAGTGCAGCAGACTTTCCCCGGGGGATCCGTGGCGCGAGCGGGTCCCCTGGGCGCTATCCATGGTTCTGAAAGGCAGCACGGAGAAGCGCCCACCTTCTTCCACGTCGCCAGCGGCTTTGATGCCCTCGGTGGAACTAGGCAGGTTAGTCAACTTATCTGCACCCCAGTACCCGCCGGAGAATGCAACCCCAAAAACTTTCAGCAACAAGCCGAAGACCCGTCGCTGTACGCCGGAGAAGACTGGGGATACCTCCGCACCACGGCAGAGGAACTACAACAGACAGTGCTCCAGCAGAAGGACCAGATTATCACCGACCAGAGGACCATTAGGGATCTGTCAGGCAAGCTTTCGGAGTGTGAGAGCGGAATAGAGGGGCGTAGAGGCGCGGGGCTCTGGGGAGGTAAAAGGGTATATGAGGTCCGGCTCGTAGTCCGGGACCGTCCTCCGTCGTCGACTGTGGCACAGCTGCTCACCGCTCAGGCTGTGGACGAGCTGGAACAAGCTATCGTTCAGATGAAAGACCGCATAGAGAAACTGGAGGTAAGGAGAATGGGAGAAACGTGTGTCATGTCTGTTGGTGTTGAATTCCACTATCACATATCTTTATTTTAAACGAACTTGTTATTGTATCGTTAAATAAATCAGTAAATAGGCTAATTCTGCCGCTCTTGTGTGTCAGCTGACCTGCTTGGCAGACCTCGATACCATTCACTCAATCTGAATTTCTACTCACGTCTCTGACCGCAGTATGTCGGTGTGGGTGTGGCTGCGTGGTTTTACTGTTTAATTGAGACCATTTCCAGTTGATAGAAATCAGGGACAGTATTAGATTAGGTGAGATGACCGCCTACAGGTAACTGCCAAAATAAAGGAAACACCCACATCAAGCCACCACAAGCCGCCAGAACAGCGAGTCTTGGCATAGATTCTACAAGTGCCTGGAACTCTATTGGGCGGATGTGACACCATGCTTCCACAATAAATTCTATAATTTGGTGTTTTGTTGATGGAAAACACTGTCACAGGCGTTGCTCCAGAATCTCCCATAAGTGTTCCAATGGGTTGAGATCTGGTGACACGCACACACACTTGCACACACACTTGCACACACTTGCACACACACACACACACACACACACACACCCTTTAAACATCCTATGCTCATTTGAGACCCCATCTTTCAAAGTCACTGAGATCTATTTTTGTAGCCATGGTTAAAATAAAGGTTTTTGCTACCCGGGATCCTTGGGACATCCCTACCCTAAACCCTAACCTTAATCCCTATCCTTACCGTAAACCCTAACTTTAACCATAACCCTTACCTAACCCTGAATTTAACCCTGACCTAAACCATTTTGAATGTCAACTTCAATGGGTTAAAGTCAAAGTCCCAAGGACCCCGGATAGCAAGGACTCCCAAATAATGGGCAACTGGGAATTTTTATACATGACCCTAAGCATGGGATGTTAATTGCTTAATTACCTCAGGAACCACACCTGTGGAAGCATCTGCTTTCAATGTACTTTATATCACTCGTTTACTCGAGTGTTTCCTTTATTTTGGCAGTTACCTGTATATCAACATCTGACTTATTGTCCATGAAAATGTATTAGCTGCATTATATTAAAATTGATTAGATACATTATATTCGACTTGGCTATAGCTTATTAGAGTTCAACTCAATGTTGAGGAACCAATCAGTTACTTCACCAAAATCTATTTACATATTTTGGTATCACTTGTTGCTGTTGCATCATTACAATGTCTTCTCAACACTGCTTCACAACTCAAGTTACATTTAGCCAATTTGATGAATGGAAACCCCAAAACTAGAATGTTGTAGGATAATTGGTTAGGACTAGTCTACAGATACATGAGGATTTGTTATTCCAGGCACCTCTGCTTCCAACATAACTAGCCCAGGGGAGGAGAAGAGGGGGGATGGAGGAGGGAGGGGAGAGTAGAGTAACACAAAGCGGCTTTATAGCTGCCTGCCAAGCAACATGTGATGTACAACCCCATTTCTTCTGGAGAAAATATAATACATTATTCTTACGACCAGTTACCTATATTTGTTGAGAGCAGAGACCATCATATTCTTTTTTCAGCCTCTGCCTAAGCACACTACTATTATATTATATCAGTGGTGTACCTCTGTATCTGTGGTCCTACCATCTTTGGTCACTGAACCCCCAGTCATGGTGCAACTGATCATTAGGCCTATAGTCTTAACAAATGTACCCCATGTGGAAAGGTGAGGTACCCCTAAGGGTACTAGTACCTCATGTTGAGAACCACTGCTCTATATGTAACAGCATGTGCCTCACTGTAAATAATATGTTGCGTTGTCTGTGTGTCTATTTGACTGCACTTCGCTTTGCTGCAGTTGTAGTGTTTTTCCTTGGCTGACTATTGACTGAGAGGGCCTTCAATTACTTGTTTTCCTGGCACTATTTCTGCATTTCTCTGCACATAATTGATTGTCCATAATAAAAATAATAACAAATCCAGAGATTAGAGTGCTTATCTAACACAAAGGCCCACATTAATCACAGCACATTAAAAAGTGTGAGTGCAGCTCTAAAAATTGAACTGGCGTCCAGTGTTGCGTTCGAGACCACCTAAAAGCGAGACCGATTCAAGACCAAGACCGGAGCAAATCAGGTCAGAGTCAAAACCAAGATCGGGGGGGTGAGACCAAGTCAAGACTGAGACCGAGAGGGGGACAAGGGGTCTGAGACCGAGTCAGGAGCGAGACCAGAAAAATTTGAGTCCAATTCAAGACCATGATGGTAATTTAGTCAAATCGCCACCATAATAAGAGTTCAAATGTCCAGTATTTCTGTGTTCATATTTCAGAAGAACATACAGTATGGATTTCTTAGACATTCAGAATGGTGAGAAAAACATGCATACGGAGGGCAAATAGAGCCACTCTACAAATGATTACTAACCCAAACACAGTGGGAAACAATGAGGGCCTTCTACACCTTCAGAGAAGGGCAAAGGATTTACAAAATAATAATAACAATAATAATTACAATTATATTACTCTTTTCAATTATGTTCTGATTTATAATCGCTTCAGTTTTTGTTGGAAATGAAAGGGTTAACACATATCCAATCAGGATTTTTCTTTGGTTATTTCTGGGGCTAGCTAAGTCAGCCATTGGCTAGGCCATCAGAAGCTAGATAGAAGGCATCTGCCATTCAACTGTGTTAGGGAAACATTTTGGAGTGACAGTGGAATCAACCAATCACATTTTGACTTGTGGGTGGGATCATTTTAACAAAAAAAAGCATTCTCTTCTCAAAGGCCAATGGGTCACTGTGCAATAGCAAGCAGTAGTTTTCACATGGTCTAGCTAGCTATCCTTTGTTGTAAACTAATTTGCAGCAGCTGCAGCAGGTGTTATCTAAGAGGACGTTGTTGCAAATGTTAGCTTCTCCCTTTTCAAGAATAACTTTCAACAAGAAGTTAACCTTTTACTGCAGTGGGCTCAATCAGGGTCACAGAGTGATTCTTGGTACTTAAACAAATCTACTTTGAAACAAAAACCACACACATGGTTATGGGATAAAAAAAACACACCTGTACCATGTCAGATATAGTATAATGTATAAAAATATGTATAATTGTATAAAAATATATGTGCAATATCCACTGGAGAAAAAAGTGGGTATACGGTGTATACCCTGATGTCACACCCTGATCTGTTTCACCTGTCCTTGTGATTGTCTCCACCCCCTCCAGGTGTCGCTTATTGTATTTATCCCTGTGTTTCCTGTCTCTCTGTGCCAGTTCATCTTGTAGGTTTCCAAGTCAACCAGCGGTTTTCCTGTTCCCCTGCTTTTTGCATTCTCCTTTTTAATAGTCCTCCTGGTTTTGACCCTTGCCTGTTTCTGGACTTTGTACCTACCTGCCTGACCATTCTGCCTGTGTAATGGTTTTCTTCATCTGAAGGAGAGGCGGACCAAAGCGCAGCATGGTGGTTATTCATATTCTTTAATTTATAAAGAAACTACACATGAGATAACTAACAAAAACAAATGTGAGAAAACCTAAAACAGTCCCATCTGGTGCAAACACAAAGACAGGAACAATCACCCACAAACACACAGTGACACCCAGGCTACCTAAGTATGATTCTCAATCAGAGACAACTAATGACACCTGCCTCTGATTGAGAACCATACTAGGCCGAAACATAGAAAACCCCAAATCATAGAAAATCAAACATAGACTGCCCACCCAACTCACGCCCTGACCATACTAACTAAATACAAAACACAGGAAATAAAGGTCAGAACGTGACAGCCTGCCTTGACCACAAGCCTGTCTGCCACTCTGTACCTGCTGGACTCTGACCTGGTTTTGACCTTTTTTGCCTGTCCACTACCATTCTCTTGCCTACCCCATTGGATTAAAAAACATTGTAGGACTCCAACCATCTGACCCCTGTGTCTGCATTTGGGTCTCGCCATGTGCCTTGATATATAGTTTCCACCTCACCACTGGCCCTTTGTGTTTTACAAAAAGTGCGCTCTCGTACATGAGTGCGCTGGTATTTCCGTTGCTGTCCTTTCAGAATCATAAACCTGTCACACACTGAAGGCCAAGGTCCAATAGGTTCGCCACTGCCCAAACATGTCTATAATAGATATAAAGACTGTTCAGGTATGAATGTTTCAAGACAGGAGTGTATATATTTGGCCTGGCTAAGTGGTTTTATGTGCTTATTGAATGGAAGCTTATAATTCCACGTTTTTTACTCCGCTGGTCTCGGGAAGAAATTACGAGTCCTCACTGTCCTCACCGAGACCAGACAGAGACACTCAAAATGTACTACACCACTGCTGGCTTCATTTGTCTTTGTATTTCAGTGTCTGCTCTTCCCTCCCTCCCACACTCCCTCCCATGAAGTCAGATCTCGGACCGCTGGCGCTCCCTCACAACGACACAGATGCAGCAACTGCGATGACTTCAAGAGGTGGTGGTGGTGGGCTCTCTGAGGCCCCTGATGGTTGGGGTGAGGCAGGGCCAGGGGGACAGGCAGGGGATGGACCAAAGCAGTGGCCACGGGTGGAGGATCTGGAAGGAGAGCTTGAGAGGAAGCTGGAACTCCTGGAGGAGGAGAGGAAGGCCCTGCGAAAGGAATCCCAAAGACACAGGCAGGAGATCGACCAGGGGATGAACTCCTTACACCACCGCATCGCTGGCCTGGAGGAGGGTGAGAGGAGGGGCAGAGGGTTAGGTGTAAGAGAAGATCAATGGTCATGAGTGATAGTCATACCTGAATGATATTAATTTATATGGTGGGGGAGGTTAAGAGTCGGGGACATGAAACCATAACTGATGTACCAGAAAGGTAACTTATTATCAATCTATGAAAACGACATCAACACATTATGATACAGAATAAGAAAAAAGTACATAACAAGAAAGAAAATCCAAGTGGATATATCACAGAAGAGAGATGAGATATCCTGGGGGCAGGAAGAAGTCAAATGTGTGATGTAGCCATTGTATAAACCCCCAAATACACTACAAAGTCCTAATAAGACAAGTCTATTCAACATCCCCCCCCTACCAAATTACTTCATTACTCAAACACTCTCTCTATCCCTCTCTATTTCTCCACCCATACCTCCTTACCCCAGGACTTTCAGAGTACACCTATCCCGAGGGCTACAAGCTGTCCTTCCCAGTGCGTACCAACTATATGTATGCAGTGGTGCAGCACCCCATCCCTGAGCTGCGTGCCTTCACCGTGTGCCTCTGGCTGAGACCCACCGAGGGGGGCATCGGCACCCCCTTCTCCTACGCTGTAGCGGAGCAGCCAAACGAGCTAGTTCTGCTGCAGGGCATGCACACCCCTCTGGAGCTGCTCATTAACGACAAGGTAATGGAGGAAACAGAGCAGAAATATTTTAGGGCACACTGAGTTAGACACAGCACAATTTAAGATGGAGCTATAACAGTACCTGAGAGTTTACTGTCGTATGATTTCTGCGACCAAAATGGCACCCTATTCCCTATGTACTGCACTACTTTTGACCAGATCCCTGGTCAAAACTAGTGTGCTACATAGGGAATAGGATGCCATTTGGGACAAAGACAAAGCACCGTTTAGGCTAGAGCTGGGAGTGTAGTGTAGATCAGCATGAGGCCATTATGGTAATACATTGCCTGGAAGGCATAGAGAACTACCTAGCTGGCTGTGCCCTTGAGGAAGGGAAGTCCGTGCCTTTGAAAAAGTAATACTGCAGTCCTCAAATGTTACTGTAATAAAAGAGCTGGATTAATATATTCCAGGGGGAAATTTGTTTAATGTCTCCATACAGTGTGTTAAGCAGCAAGATATCAACACTTAAAAAGTACAATATTTTATTTAATATAATATTGAGTTTTAGTGTAGGATATTCTTTACAACACATGGTTTAGGGTCAGTACTGAGAACCACTTCATTGTATGATTGATTGTCCATTGAATTGTTTGCTATTGCCATCTTAAATACTCAATTTGCAGTCTAATATAGTCTGCAGTATCACTGCATTACCTGCTCTATAGCACTAACACTCAGACTAACCCAAACTGTTGTCCTCCCACCCCTAGGTGGCGCAGTTACCTCTGAACCTGTCTCGGGGCAGCTGGCACCACATCTGTGTAAGCTGGAGCCAGAGAGGTGGGGCGTGGCAGGCCTACCAGGGGGGCAAGCTGAGAGGAGAGGGGCAGGGTCTGGCAGCCTGGCACCACATCAGGCCTGGGGGAGTCCTCATCCTGGGGCAGGAACAGGTAAGACCTGGAGGGGTTGGTATTTTGGTGAGGAGTGGCAGGTTGAAGAGACCGCAACGGCATAGACCTATAGGGGGTTGTTGTTTTTAAAGGAGAGCATATTTTATTGTTCTTTGAGATATAGACACAGGGATGAAATGAGAAGGGGCAGGTGAGAGGAACATGCAAAGTTGAAGTGGGGGACTTGAGCATCAAACCCCAGTCTCTCAGGGCAATGCCAAGTCCGGAGTTACCACTAGACCAAACTCTGACACATCCCTTCCTCTTTTCACCCCTTTCACTCCTCCACCTCCTTCTGCCTGTAGGACACTCTGGGCGGGCGTTTTGACTCGTCCCAGGCCATGGTGGGGGAGTTATCCCAGTGGAACATATGGGAGCAGGTCCTGACCCCCAGCGAGGTGTCCAGCCTGGCCCACTGCAGCCAGCACAGCCCCCAGCCAAAGGGTAATGTGGCCCCCTGGACCAACCGGGAAGTAGAGGTGTTCGGAGGAGCCACAAAGGTGCCCATGGAGCCCTGCGCTGCCAAACGCACCAACACCCCACTGTGAGGGGAAGGGTGATATAGGATCCAGGGACCTTATTTATTTGGGGAAAAATCAACAGTGATAACACCAAGTAAAACTGAAATGATAACTTAAAAACACAAAATATAAATATTCATTAACAAACGTATAGCTTATTAGACACATTTCCACTTCCTGAACACATTACTTAAATAAAAAGCATACATCGCAATATTCTTTTGGACAATATTATAGTGATACTTTTTGTTGTTGTTGCTAGGTAGTGTTAGCTAGCACTAGTCAGCTATGCCTGCGCCAGAACGCTGGTATTTTGTTGCTCTTCAATTTTCTTTTAAAATAGTGAGCCAACATGTTTTCAATGCTTTTATTTCCATGACTGATCAAAACTAATTTTCTCATGCTCTCTCGTCTCTCTTCAGCAGACATATAGAGAGCAATCTCTTTGGAACATTAAAATTGCAATAAAATCACAGTATCGAATCGCAATACATAAAGAATTGTGAGAATCAGTATTGTCACCTACATGTAAGTATCATGATAATATTCGTGAGATCCCTGGCAATTTCCCAGCCGTACTGTACGTGTCATATTATACAGCTGTGTTGAAGTAGGGCAAAACATTGTGGAGGTAACATATTTCTATCTGAACAACTAGTTATGTAGAACAGCAGAAATGCCTAACTGACAGTAGATTAAGGAATCATGTCAGCTCTATTCATCACATTTCTATCTGCAATGTTCGGTATATTATACATTGTGAATTTGTGAAGTGAATTTATGGGTGGAGCTTGGGTGAAAGGGAGTAAGGGAATGGGGAAATGAGGCGTGTGTTTAGAAGTGGGAGTGACACTGGTTTTGTAACTACTCATAAAGACTTTATTTATCCCTCAAGGGGTAATTTTGTTTTGTTTTGCATGTTTTATTTTTCTATGTTTTACATCTATTGTTGATTAAGTTTATTCAGAGCTACAGGACACAGAGTGGGTCGGCTAGGCATACATACTTTTGCATTTCAACTGCTGCTTTGGACTTGGTCTATGGCCAAGCACTAGGTCCGAGGAGCCGATTTTGTTTTCTCAATAGGAGCAAACAATTGGGTATCTATAGCTTTCTCTATCATCTGACTTGTGTCTAACTGAAGGGGATAACTCAAGTGTACATTATGATTTTATATAACATTTTATATGCAGACATTAAGAACACACAATCGTGTCTGTCCAGTGTTGATTTTTTAAATAACTTTTTGTATCAACTTGTTTCAAAATAGCATTCTTACTGTATCTCTTTTCATATTCCTTCTCGTTAACATTTTTATAAATAGTCTATCTTAGTAATACAGCATGTCTAATCATTCCCTATGACTAATAAGAACTACAGAAACAGAGATATGAACTAATCTCTTTGGCACTAATTCAAATTCAGTAACTGTATCCAGTAATGTCAATGTGTGGCTTAAATTGATCCAGAAAATATGTCTTAGAGTTGGGCAGTGCTGTTACCCAAGCTCATTGAATAACTGTGTTGCACAATATGGTATAGCACAAAGTTTGATACTTTCTAGAACACCAGAATAAGTATTGGTACCAAGTTGTACTGTCATGTATAAACTGTGTTATATAATGCTTTTATATTCAATGTAAACAGTGATATGAATAACAATGGGTTTAAATGCATGTCATTATACTGCAGACGTGTATTCATTTTACATATCAATGCACATTCATATATAATTCAATGTATGAAAGCCCTCTTCATCTTCTACACCTTGCCATCCAGTTACGTGAGGTCTGAGGCCGGGTAGGCACATTCTATTGAGGCTCATAAAGCTACGGTGGTACGGTGTTTATCGGTATGACACGATCACAAAGATAACCATCAAACAGCAGCAACCATTAGACTCGCATTCACAGGCCTTAATTGCTTGTGCCTCACTCAGGGGACTTTCAGCACCACAGACAGCGACCCAAATGCAAGTGAGTCGGTCTACTTGTAAACAGCGCTACACACACAACATCAAATCAAATGTTATTTGTCACATGCGCCGAATACAACAGGTGAGTGATATGCTTACTTACAAGCCCTTAATCAACAATGCAGTTTTAAGATAAATAAAATAGATAAATAAAAGTAACAAATAATTAGAACAGCAATAAAATAACAATAGCGAGGGTATGTACAGGGGGTACCGGTACAGAGTCAATTGGGGGTAGAAGCTGTTAAGAGGTCTTTTTGACCTAGATTTGATGCTCCGGTACCGCTTGCCGTGCGGTAGCAGAGAGAACAGTCTATGACTAGGGCTTCTGGAGTCTTTGACAACTTTTAGGGCCTTCATCTGACACCGCCTGTTAAAGAGGTCATGGATGGCAGGAAGCTTGGCCCCAGTGATGTACTGGGGCATATGCACTGCCCTCTGTAGTGCCTTGCGGTCGGAGGCCAAGCAGGTGCCATACCAGGCAGTGATGCAACCAATCAGGATGCTCTCGATGGTGCAGCTGTAGAATTTGAGGATCTGAAGATCCATGACAAATCTTTCCAGTCTCCTGAGGGGGAATAGGCTTTGTCGTGCCCTCTTCACGGCTATCTTGGTGTGTTTGGACCATGATAGTTTGTTGGTGATGTGGACACCAAGGAACTTGAAGCTCTCAACCTGCTCTACTACAGCCCCTTCGATGAGAATGAGGGCATGCTCAGTCCTCCTTTTCCTGTAGTCCACAATCATCTCCTTAATCTTGATCATGTTGAGGGAGAGGTTGTTGTCCTGGCACCACACGGCCAGGTCTCTGACCTCCTTCCTATATGCTGTCTCGTTGTTGTTGTTGGTGATCACGACTACCACTGTTGTGTCATCAGCAAACTTAATTATATTGTTGGAGTCGTGCCTGGCCGTGCAGTCATGAGTGAACAGGGAGTACAGGAGGGGACTGAGAACGCACCCCTGAGGAGCCCCCGTGTCGAGGATCAGCGTGGCGGATGTGTTGTTACCTACCCTTACCAGCTGGGGGCGGCTCGTCAGGAAGTCCAGGATCCAGTTTCAGAGGGAAATGTTTAGTCCCAGGGTCCTTAGTTTAGTGATGAGCTTTCAGGGCACTATGGTGTTGAAAGCTGAGCTGTAGTGAATGAATAGCATTCTCACATAGGTGTTCCTTTTGTCCATGTGGGAAAGGGCAGTGTAGAGTGCAATAGAGATCTGTGGATCTGTTAGGACGGTATGCAAATTGGAAAGGTTCTAGGGTTTCTGGGATAATAGCGTTGATGTGAGCCATGACCAGCCTTTCAAAGCACTTCATGGCTACATATGTGAGTGCTACGGTCGGTAGTAATTTAGGCAGGTTACCTTGGTGTTCTTGGGCACAGGGACTATGGTGGTCTGCTTGAAACATGTAGGTTTTACAGACTCAGTCAGGGAGAGGTTGAAAATGTCAGTGAAGACACTTGTCAGTTGGTCAGCGCATGCTCGGAGTACACGTCCTGGTAGTCCTTCTGGCCCTGCGGCCATGTGAATGTATACCTGTTCAAAGGTCTTACTCACATCAGCTACAGAGAGCGTGATCACACAGTCGTCCAGAACAGCTGATGCTCTCATGCATGTTTCAGTGTTACTTGCCTTGAAGTGAGCATAGAAGTAATTTAGCTCAACTGGTAGGCTAGTGTCACTGGGAAGCTCGCGGCTGTGCTTCCCGTTGTAGTCTATAATAGTTTGCAAGCCCTGCTACATCTGACGAGCGTCAGAGCCGGTGTAGAACCATTCGATCTTAGTCCTGTATTGATGCTTTGCCTGTTTGATGGTTCGTCGGAGGGCAAAGCGGAATTTCTTATAAGCTTCCGGGTTTGAATCCCGCTCCTTGAAAGCGGCAGCTCTACCCTTTAGCTCAGTGCGAATGTTGCCTGTAATCCATGGCTTCTGGTTGGGGTACAGTCACCGTGGGGACGATGTCGTCGATGGACTTATTGATGAAGCCAATGACTGATGTGGTGTACTCCTCAATGCCATCGGAAGACATATTCCAGTCTGGGCTAGCAAAACAGTCCTGTAGCTTAGCATCTGTTTCATCTGACCACTTTTATTGACCGAGTCACTGGTGCTTCCTGCTTGAGTTTTTGCTTGTAAGCAGGAATCAGGAGGATAGAATTATGGTCATTTTTACCAAATGGAGGGCGAGGGAGAGCTTTGTACACGTCTCTGTGAGTGGAGTAAAGGTAGTCTAGAGTTTTTTTCCCTCTGGTTGCACATTTAACATGCTGGTAGAAATGAGGTAAAACGGATTTAAGTTTCCCTGCATTAAAGTCCCCGGCCTCTAGGAGTGCCGTCTCTGGATGAGCGTCTTCCTGTTTGCTTATGGCCATATACAGCTCATTGAGTGTGGTCTTAGTGCCAGCATTGGTTTGTGGTGATAAATAGACAGCTACCAAGAATATAGATGAAAATTCTCTTTGCTAAATAGTGTGGTCTACAGCTTATCATGAGATACTTTACCACAGGTGAGCAAAACCTTGAGAGTTCCTTAGATTTTGTGTACCAGCTGTTGTTTACAAATATACATAGACCCTCACCCCTTGTCTTACCAGAGGTCACGACATTTGCCGAAGTTGGTCCCTCTCCTTGTTCAGGCGGCGTTCGACGGTCGACGACCTTCTAGCCATCGCCGATCCACTTTTCATTTTCTTTTGGTTTTGTCTTGTCTTCCATCACACCTGGTTCCAATTCCATGTTGTGTATTTAACCCTCTGTTCTCCCCCCATGTCCTTGTCCGTAATTGTTTCTTTTAGTGCTTGTTTGTGCACGGTATGCTGGTTATTACCGGGTTTTGTTTGACACATTTCATGTATTCTTCTGTTGACGGTGGTTTATGTTTATTAAACGACACCGTTGTAAATCAGTTTTCGCTCTCCTGCGCCTGACTTCTCTGCCGCCAGTATGCACCTCATTACAACGGCTGTTCTATCCTGCCGAAAAAGTGCAAAACCCACCACCTGTATGTTATTTATGTCGTCTTTCAGCCACGACTCTGTGAAACATAAGATATTACAGTTTTTAATGTCCCGTTAGTAGGATATACGTGCTCGTAGTTCATCTACGTTTGTTATCCGGTGATTGTACATTGGCTAATAGAACTGATGGTAAAGGCAGATTACCTACTCGCCATCAGATCCTTATAAAGCAGACAGACCTACGTCCCCAATATCTCCATCTCTTTCTCCTGCAAATGACAGGGATGAGGGCCTTGTCTGGAGTAAATCCTTCGCCTCCGACTCGTTAAAGAAAAAATCTTCCAGTACGTGGTGAATAATTGCTGTCCTGATATCTAGAAGCTATTTTCGGTCATAAGAGACGATTGCAGAAACATTATGTACAAAATAAGTTACAAATAACACGAAAAAACACACACACTATAGCACAATAGACGTAAAACAGCAGCCATCTCCTCCAGTGCTCTGTGCCTAGTAGTCAGCACTACTAATTGACATATATACTTACACAATAGACATGTAATGTCATAATAGTAGACGGCGCTACTGTAAATAAACTCTTGCATTTACATTTATCTGTTAACAAAGTCCATTTGTCTATCCTTCTGGGTAAAGACATCAGTGACTGAACTGTAAAACTCCTCCCTGTTTGCCTTCAGTTTTAAAAGTCTCTTGGTCTGAATGTGATGGAGATGATGGCAAGGGATGAGGGTCATCCTTGATTCTGGTTTTCGACTGTATGTCTTTATCTGTTTCAGCGCAGAAAATAACTTCTCAATATTGTGGCTGGTATAGTGAGGACCAGCTGCAGTAACTTTGTTGCCTCGGGACAGTCTGTGTCAGGTCATGCTGGAACAAAAAGCTGAGGAGCTGCCCAGGTGTTTTGTCTTGTACCATTTGTGAACGGTACAATCCGACAAGATCAGTCTTAAATCTAACAAAATCGAAGTACTTGGCATATTTTGACAGGCTCTTTGTTGGCTGATGTCAAACTTTTGTGACATTGTTTCACCTTTTTTGCAGTCCCATAACCAAGGAAATTAAGTTCACAAAAGCGGTCAAACTTGGCTCTCATCTGAACATTGATATTGTCCAGTGTGTTGCTATAGATTTGCCCTCTTCTTACTATGATCGGCTGTTTACTACGAGTTTCACTTCTTGCCAGGCCCAGATCATTGCATTTCTGCTCAAATCACTCATAGAAGCTATCAAAGTCTTGTTGCTGCCGTTCCAGTGCTTTCATTGTGTCGCTGATCTGGGGATGGCAGACACTCATATCCATCACTTTGTTCTGCAGAACACAGTTTCCTTGAAAATTCCATCATAGGCCATGAGCAAAAAGGAAACACGGTGGCGGTCTCTGGATGGGTTGCTAACTGTTCATTTCTTTCAGCAAAAGCATGTAATAGTTCCACATAGTTGCCCCTAGGCCTGTTTGATGTGCTGGCACTCTCATCGTTGCCACAAAATGCCACCGTCTGTTTACCTAGGTAGCATGCCGTAGCATTAATTAGCTAGGGCTTTCAAAATCTCACTGTTCTCTTTTACCTTTGCATTGTGCATTGTGATATTCAATCTCCATTGTTCATTGAATGCAAGATCTATCCGTGAGCTACCAAATGTCTTAAGTGCTATCTGGCTTTTGATGTGAGACACAGGTTTCTCACGCTTGTTGAACGCTATAGACAAATTGTTCAAGTTGCAGTAACCGACTCTTGTCCACACGCTGTCACTGGTGGAGAACAGCAGGCAGGGGAAGCAGTAGAGTCGGCTGCTAGCAGTGCAGCCATAGAGTCAGTCTTTCCGTTGATACAACTCAGTTTGAAATTATCGTGTCATTTTCTGTTCCTTCTTTAGATGTAGGTCGCTAAACTCAGGTTTAAACTCCTCCCTCCCGTCTTTGGTCAATTGCCCTAGACTACTTCACATACCAGCTGCAGACTGTGAATGTTTGGTCTGGTCTTCACCTTCTTCACTCTTCGAGAGTTTCAGAGGGTCTTATCATTTTCTGGTCTTGTAGTTTCAACCATTTCAACGTGTGGACCACGTCCTCACGTTCTCTGGTCTGTATTTAAATTCTCAGCGAGTCCTTTTAAGCACTCTGGCCTTGGAGGGCGTTTCGTCCTGTTGACACAATATATGTGCTCACGTGGACGGGGTTACTGACTGGGCTCAAGTTTATATGAAAGTCAATATCTCATTCAGAAGGCTAAAATCACATTTCTATCTTCACAAAAGTATTTTATACTTAAAAAGTATTCTTATATCTAATAATGTATTGTATACAACATTTAGATGCAAACCTGACATATACACATTCAGAGTTACAGTTATCTTGTTTTACCATCCTTAATGACATCACAAAATAATAAATGATATGACATGATTACTGTTTGGATCCCCACCAACAATTCCAAACGTTTCGATTTCAAAACAAATGTTCCAATGTCCAATCTTTTGCTGTTAGAGTTCTTAGCCAAGAGTCTCTCTTACTCACAGCACATTCCTTTTTTCAGTACTGCAGGGCAAGAGAAAGAAAGTTTACGACCGACGTTAAGTCATAAAACCATCCCAACTCCCCTTCCTCTCTGGTGGGAGAGGGGTCTGGCTATCTGTCAACCCTGTGCCGAGCTGATCTGGCAGCTTTGAGCCTCACCAAGGACAGAGAGTCATGACAATAGGCAGGGGCGAGCTCTGACTATCCTCTTGCAAAGCTCTCTACCTGCCTTCATCCGTTAGCTGGCAGTATAAGGTAGAAACACGAATGCGCAAGTCATGTCAATCCCTTTCATTGAGTTTGAATTTGAAGGGCGGGGAAAAGGTACATGGCGAGGCTGCCTTTCCCCTCGCCTCCTTGTGCATTTTTTACCAGATCACTGCAAATTTGGGTAGTAGTACTAGTTCAGACATCTATTTTATCATGCAGAAAAAAATGAAGTTGACAATGAATATTGATAAAAAGTATATTTATTTATTTTTCATTAGTTATTTTATCATATATTTTCAAACTGCCTACCCTTCCTACCCTAACCGCACATCACTGGCGCTTTCCCTGGTTATGACTAAGTGGCAAGTTCCTGTCTGGGTATTGTCACGTTCTGACCTTTATTTCCTTTGTTTTGTCATTATTTAGTATGGTCAGGGCGTGAGTTGGGGTGGGCAGTCTATGTTTGTTTTTCTATGATTTGGGGATTTCTATGTTTCGGCCTAGTATGGTTCTCAATCAGAGGCAGGTGTCATTAGTTGTCTCTGATTGAGAATCATACTTAGGTAGCCTGGGTTGCACTGTTTGTTTGTGGGTGATTGTCTATGTTGATGCCTTGTTTCAGCGCAGCTCGCATTAGCTTCACGGTTGTTATTTTGTTTACTGTTTTTGTATAGTGTTTCAGTGTTCAGTTCTTTCTTTAATTAAACATTCAACATGAACACATATCACGCCGCATTTTGGTCCTCCGATCCTTCTCGCCTCTCCTCTTCAGATGAAGAGGAGGACGACCGTGACAGGTATCTTTACCCATATTAAAGAAATGTCCATTCATTTCTCTACTGTAGTTATTATTCTGCAGTGTGATCAGTGTTTTGCCTGCCTCTGGTCTGTTCGGCTCATGTCTGCACTTCTATGGTCTCTGTGATATTGTGGCAAACTGTACAGCTTAGAAAATGAATAAACAAGATATTTGCTCTATTAACCAAACAATGTCTTATAGTCGGTGTTGGGAAAATGACTCTTTGTATTACCTGTATTTTTTAACAGGTTTTTACTCTGTTTAGGCAAATTTGGCATCTGTCTTTTTCCTCTTCTTTCCTGTCCGAGTTGGTATACTCTGTGTGTTCATGTCCTTGTCTTCAATGGTTTTGAAATGCACAGCCCGAAAAGCTCAAATGGCCAAAAGTAAAGTCTGTTTCAAATGTGAGTTATGTGTATTTCCTTCCTTTTCCTCTTTGTGTCAATGAATAACCTACATCTCGGTTTCAAAATGATTGATTCTAATATCAGCCTTAGATGGTGGCTATAACATATGAATAGGAAATTATATTAATTGATGTTCACTGTGTATGTTCTACATGTGATTGCATATATTTGGACTTTGCGTGTTGATGTGTTTGTGTGTTGCATAGGGGTAGAGCTTTAGTTATTGCTGTAGCAGTAGAGCTCATACATACTTGCTTGCACAGGCTAGATACGTGTGGTTTAAGCATATCTAGTAAGTAGACTTTTATTGTATGGTGAGAGAGGTGCTTGGGCGTGCATGCTTTTGCACACCTGTGAGCAAATAAATTGGCATTTGAAAAAGTTTGGTTACTAGCTAGCTACCTTTGGAGTTTGGATCTCGCCACGCGGTTGGCCTCAGTTGCTGGGACAGCTACTATCTGTCCAGCTTTCCTGCTGACCAAGGCCAGGTCTGAGGAGCTGCTTGGTGTAGCAGCTAGCCTAGTTGCTGATCAAGCTAGCTGTTTTTTCTAGAGGGCTTGAACGCAGCCCACAACGCAGTTAGCCATTGTGGCTAGAAGCATGATTTATTCTGCACTTATGACTGTCTAGATCCCTGCTGTTTGTTGTTGTTGTTTCCAATCTTCCCTGTGACCTGCCCTGTCTGGAACTGCGAGGAGTAACAGCGTAACCTAAAAGAAGGTTATTTTAAACAAACAAAAATAGCTTAATGTGCTGTGTCCAACTACTGGTGGAGTCAACTAATAAAAGAATGGACGACCTGACCAGAGAGGTTCAGGACCTGAAGAACAGTTTGCAGTTCTCCTAGGGACAGTTCGATGAGTTTAAACAGGAGAACGGCAAGATGACAGCAAAGTTATTGAGAAAGAGGACATCAGTTCTGTATGTGAATCCATGATAACAATGACGGAGAAATCTGATTATCTCGAGAGACAATCATCAAGGCGGAACAACATGGTTGTGGATGGAATTGCAGAATCTCCACATGAAATCTGGAAACCTGGAGTCTGAGGATAAAGTGAGGAAAATGATCTCGGAAAAACTGAAGATGGAAAACAGGAAGGTTGAGGTGGAGTGCACCCACAGGACTGGAATCCCCACCACAGGCCCAGGTGACATACCCATGCCAATAGTGGTCAAGTTCCTGAGGCTCAAGGACAAGGTATCTGTTATGTAAAGTGCCAAGAACTTGAGAGGAACATACATCTTCACCAACAAGGACTTTCACCAACAAGGACTATCCTGAAGCTGTGTGCCAGAAGAGGAATGAACCTGCCTGCCTGTCCAACATCACTACTCTGGACGGCTCTGACTTGTGGACAACTACAAATACCTAGGTGTCTGGTTAGACTGTAAACTCTCCTTCCAGGCTCACATCAAACATCTCCAATCCAAAGTTAAATCTATAATTGGCTTCCTATTTCGCAACAAAGCATCCTTCACTCATGCTGCCAAACATACCCTTGTAAAACTGACCATCCTACCAATCCTCGACTTCGGCGATGTCATTTACAAAATATCAACAAATTGGATGCAGTCTATCACGGTGCCATCCGTTTTGTCACCAAAGCCCCATATACTACCCAACACTGCGACCTGTACGCTCTTGTTGGCTGGCCCTCGCCCCATATACTACCCACCACTGCGACCTGTACGCTCTCGCTTCATACTCGTCGCCAAACCCACTGGCTCCAGGTCATCTACAAGACCCTGCTAGATAAAGTCCCCCCTTATCTCAGCTCGCTGGTCACCATAGCAGCACCTACCTGTAAGCACGTGCTCCAGCAGGTATATCTCTCTGGTCACCCCCAAAACCAATTCTTCCTTTGGCCGCCTCTCCTTCCAGTTCTCTGCTGCCAATGACTGGAACGAACTACAAAAATCTCTGAAACTGGAAACACTTATCTCCCTCACTACCTTTATGCACCAGCTGTCAGAGCAGCTCACAGATTACTGCACCTGTACATAGCCCATCTATAATTTCGCCCAACCAACTACCTCTTCCCCTACTGTATTTATTTATTTTATTCCTTTGCACCCCATTATTTTTATTTCTACTTTGTACATTCTTCCACTGAAAATCTACCATTCCAGTGTTTTACTTGCAATATTGTATTTATTTCGCCACCATCGCCTTTTTTTTGCCTTTACCTCCCTTATCTCACCTCATTTGCTCACATCGTATATAGACTTATTTTTCTACTGAATTATTGAATGTATGTTTGTTTTAATCCATGTGTTACTCTGTGTTGTTATATGTGTCGAACTGCTTTGCTTTATCTTGGCCAGGTCGCAATTGTAAATGAGAACTTGTTCTCAATTTGCCTACCTGGTTAAATAAAGGTGAACCAGGCTCTGAGGGGTTGCCAGTCCTCTTCTGGCTGTGCCGGGTGGAGATTATAGGACTACATGGCCATTTAAGGCCAGATAGTTCTTCAAGATGTTCAAATGTTTATAGATGACCAGCAGGGTCAAATAATAATCAGTGGTTGTAGAGGGTGTAACAGGTCAGTACCCCCACACCACTAGAGGGATACCAACAGAACACCAACTTACTACCCTGTGACAAGGCTGAGTATAGCCCACGAAGATCTCCTCCTCCGCACGAGCCCGAGGGGGTGCAAAACTGGACAGGAAGTTCATGTCTGTGACTCAACCCACTCAAGTGACGCACCCCTCCTAAAGACGGCATGGAAGAGCACTAATAAGCCAGTGACTCATCCCCTGTAATAGGGTCAGAGGCAGAGAATCCCAGTAGAGAGAGGGGAGCCGGGCCAGGCAGAGACAGAAGGGCGGTTCGTCGCTCCAGTGCCTTGCCGTTCACCTTCACACCCTTGGGCCAGACTACACTCAATCATAGGACCTACAGAAGGGATGAGTCTTCAGTCATGACTTAAAGGTCGAGACCGAGTCTGCGTCTCTCACATGGATAAGCAGACCATTCCATAAAAATGGAGCTCTATAGGAGAAAGCCTCCAGTTGTTTGCTTAGAAATTCTAGGGACAATAAGGAGGCTTGCGTCTTGTGACCGTAGCGTAGCGTGCAGGTATGTACGGAAAGACCAAATCGGAGAGATAGGTAGGAGCAAGCCCATGTAATGCCTGTAGGTTAGCAGTAAAACCTTGAAATCGTCCCTTAACAGGAAGCCAATGTGGAGAGGCTAGCACTGGAGTAATATCATCACATTTTTTGGTTCTAGTCAGGATTCTAAGCAGCTGTGTTTAGCATGGATAAGCTTGTCTGCATCATTTTTGGATAAAAGGTTTCTGATTTTTGCAATGTTACGAAGATGGAATGACAGGCTCATTGTCCCCCCTCCCTCCCAAAGCCTGGAAGGGATGAGCAAACCAAGCCTATGGGTTCGTAGCTTCAACCCCACAGAACACACACACACACTTACACACATCAACTGATTAATGGATTGCTGAATGTATATTTTTTCTCTTGCTTTTTTTTTTCTCTTGACAAGTGCTAAATAATATGTATGAAATGCTTCATGTGATGTAAACAGAGAGGTCTATTTTCTTGGAGACCTGAACATTGACTGGTTTTCATCAAGCTGTCCGCTCAAGAGGAAGCTTCTCACTGTAACCAGTCGCCATTGGCGTCGGCTAATGACGTGGATGTTGATTAACAGGAGTTGGGTTAATTAAATGCGGAAGACACATTCAGCTGTACAACTGACTAGGTATCCCCCTTTCCCTTTCCCTAATGGGGATCCTAATAAATAAATCAAATAAATAATGATTTTTGCTCTAGATTGCAGGAAAAGCTGTTTCAGGTGTTGGAAGGAAAAAAAACTCTGGACCATCCCTCAGCCATACTCACATACTCGTGCCCCCTCAGACGTTTGGCTGCCATAGAAGAGAGTCACATCCACCCTGTTACAGTAGGACTGTACAAGACCAATAAAATGTTTTGGACATTAACTAGTGTTTTCAATGTTGGCTAGAGACTACAGCGAATACATTTAGTTATGGATTTCATGGATTCGATCACTTTTGATTTCCGGAAGACATACCATCACGTGCTCGTTCCTCTATGTATTGAAAGAGAAACACTGGGCAAGTTTGATTGGTAAGGTGAAAGCAACCGACTGTAGACGAAAGTCGAGGAGTGAAGTCGGGTGAGGTTCATCTGCAACAGCTGATAGTCGGATACTGATGTGGTTTTCCAACAGCAAAGCTCAGTGTAACAAGATAATGAGCCATTGTTTATAATAACCATTTCTCCAACCCCCATATCACAAACTGAAAATATATACACTACCGTTTCTAAGTTTGGGGTCACTTAGAAATGTCCTTGTTTTTGAAAGAAAAGCGATTTTTTTTGTCCATTAAAATAATGTCAAATTGATCAGAAATAAAGTGTAGACATGGTTAATGTTGTAAATTACTATTGTAGCTGGAAACGACAGATTTTTTATGAAAAATCTACGGTTGCCCATTATCAGCAACCATCACTCCTGTTTTCCAATGGCACGATGTGTTAGCTAATCCAAGTTTATCATTTTAAAAGGCTAGTTGATCATTAGAAAACCCTTTTGCAATTATTTTAGCACAGCTGAAAACTGTTGTTCTGATTAAAGAAGAAATAAAACTGGCCTTCTATAGACTAGTATCTGGAGCATCAGCATTTGTGGATACAATTACAGGGCTCAAAATGGCCAGAAACAAATTACTTTCTTCTCAAACTCATTCTATTCTTGTTCTGAGAAATGAAGGCTATTCCCATGAAAGAAATTGCCAAGAAACTGAAGATCTCGTACAAACGCTGTGTACCACTCCCTTCACAGGACAGCGCAAACTGTCTCTAACCAGATTAGAAAGAGGAGTGGGAGGCCCCGGTGAACAACTGAGCAAGAGGACAAGTACATTAGAGTGTCTAGTTTGAGAAACAGACACCTCACAAGTCCTCAACTGGCAGCTTCATTAAATAGTACCTGGAAAACACCAGTCTCAACGTCAACGGTGAGGATGCGACTCCGGGATGCTGGCCTGCTAGGCAGTTCCTCTGTCCAGTGTCTGTGTTAATTTGCCCATCTTAATCTTTTCTTTTTTATTGCAACTCTGCCTAGAAGGCCAGCATCCCGGAGTGTATGTGCACATTGTACTGTACAATCAACTGGTGACAGAAACCCAAATATCACATTCATTTGTACATAATCCACTGCATACATGAATTGTGGCAAAGTTGGTTTCTGTTTCAGTCACATCTTTGGTCAAACAAAAACACCCTAATGATTGGTTGACAATAGAGCCTCCCACAATGCAGGTGAAGGCTGCAGGATGAAGTTGCTGTTGATGAAGTGATTTTTGTCAAGTTCATGCAATCGACATGTAGGTGCAAGTCGGAAAACTATTATAACCCCATAATGCAACCATGGTCACCGACTTGACAAGCGTGGTCTGCTCAAACACAACCACTTTTTCGACGCCATTTCAATACAGCTACGACCGGAAGTGACTTTTTCATAGCAGGTTAGGAGAACTTATGCAGCAGGTCAGGATTATTCATTTAACAGAGTAGGATAATTAGGTTAAGGTTAGGAAAAGGGTTAGGGTTAGCGAAAATGTTCTCCTAACCTGCTACGAAAATCACTTTTAGTCATAGCTGTCTTGAAGTGTCGTGAAAAGAGTGAGTGCGTTCATGCTGATCCCTTTTGCCAAGCCGTACAAAGAGTGTTGCATTATGTGCAACGAAAATGTCAGACTTGAGCCTACTCCACAACTGCATGAAATTTACAAAAAGCATGTGATCAAAGGTCATGACTGCAATCGACTGCAAAGTTCTTTGGTTGATCTTCACCAACTTCATCCTGCAGCCATCACCTGCATTGTGGGTCAACCAATCATTAGGGTGTTTTGTTTGACCCACGAGAACATGGCCAAAGATGTGATTGAAACAGGAACCAACATTGCTGTGATTCATGTATACAGTGGATATGTACAATTGAATGTGATATTTGAGGCTCTCTCTCACTAATTGATAGTATAACATACACACATATATTTACAGTTTGTGAGTGTGTGATATGGGGGTTGAATATGTCTTTTTTTTTTTTACATGACAAAGAAAAGCTTTAATAAACAATGGTAACACTGCCATGTTGCACTGAGCCTTGCTGCAAATAATGTAGCAGAGGTGAGTGGGATAGAGAGCAGCGGGGAAGGCATTTTTTCTCTATCCAGAATTCTGTGAGTAGCGTCTGTAGGTGTACATGGGGAATGAAAGGGGGAATGAAAGGAGGGATGGGGTTCTGTTGACAAGGCATGAGGTTAGGCCATTGCTAGTGGGTCAACACACAGATGGGAAATGACTCACTTTATATATATATATATATATATATGTGTGTGTGTGTGTGTGTGTGTGTGTGTGTGTGTGTGTGTGTGTGTGTGTGTGTGTGTGTGTGTGTGTGTGTGTGAGTTGGGTTTAAATGAGAGGCAGAGCAAAATATCAAGGAAGCTGTCGTTTCTCTATTCCATCGGCCTGCTTCGGGTGTGAGGCTATTAAATATTTAAATGTGTAATTCGCACTCCGACCTGAGAAAGGTAGCAATAGGCAAGACAGAGTCTCGTCTGCCAGAAACGCACAAGAAGAAGAAGGAGAGTCTGGCACGAAAGAAGCGGTTGCTATGGCCGACATGTTTCCATATCAACAATAAATGGACCTAGCTTGTCGTGGTAAACTAGCCAGAGGTAAGTAGCCAGCTATTTAGCCAACTTGCTATCCATAACCAAGTATAATTCAAAGAAGAAACTCTCATAACGGCGTGCAATGTTTGCAACTCTTTTCATTAACTTGCAGCGTTGGTCGCATTGCAACTAAGAGAACGTTAGTGAGGAGGCAAGGCAACAACCTACACAAGCCACAAGACAACTAGATACAGTACAGTAACTAGCTAATGTTAGTGTAGGCAAATGCCTAGTTAGGTAGCTACCTGTCAAAGTCATACCTAACGTTACACGTATACAGACTAACGTTACTAGCTAGCTAACGTTAGCTAGTCAACTCTGTGGGTAACCTTTCACCCATTTTTGATAATTGCCTATATATGCATGACAATGTCATTCATGTATGTCACTTTCCTGGCCATAGTGACCAACTCTGCAGTCACTACATTCATTGCTTGTGTTGTCATGGGTAGAAGTAAACTAATACGAAGTGAGCAGGACTAGGAGGGTCTCTTTAGTTCAGCCTCCTTTGCTCATGCCTACTGTAGTACTTGACAAACATTGTGGCAACATGTAGCTAACATTTTAACCTGCCAAATAAATACTAAGGCTATGCTTCCATTCAAATGTGAGTGAGTTTTCTCTCCAGAAGGAGAAGGGAATGGCAGAGACAACAGAGAGCAAGAAGGAGGAGGCCGATTACAAGAGGCTCCACAGCTTCCCACTCATCAGGGTGAGACAGATCGTTTCGCTGCTGTGACACATATGTGGTTCACAAGTAGAGGCTGTGCGACCGTCGGTTTCTTGGAGTAAATAGTGAGTGTTGTAATGTATTGTTCTGATTTCTTCACAGCACACAGACATGCCAGAGGAGATGAGAGTGGAAACGATGGAACTGTGTGTCACAGCCTGTGAGAAGTTTGCCACCAATAATGAGGTCTGTCCGTCTGTCTATACACTGTGCGAAGTGCAGCTTGATTAGTACAGCACACTCACTATTGCTTTAATCCAACCAGTCACTTTTTAAAACCAGGCCTGTATGTAATCCACCCTCTCAGCCAGTCTGGCATTGTGTCAGCCTGCCTCACCACTCATTCCAGCAAACCTGTGTGTCCATCTGGACTAGAACACTGGTTCTCTCTCTCTTCCTCCGTCTCTCTCTCCTTCTTTCCCTCTCTCCTCCTGCCCTCTGTATTTTACCCCCTCCATCACTTCCTCTCCTCTCTCATAGGCCCAATTCCAAATGGATCCCTCATCCCTATCAATGGATAAGTATTCAGTTTCAGCCATATTGCTGACTTCTATCCTTTACTCTCAAATCCACAAGGCGGTGTTGACAAGGGCTTACGGATAGGAGCCAGGGATTTGGTTTGGTTTCTGTATCTTCTCAAACCTCTCTCTCTTTCCATTTCAGAATGCGGCGAAGATGATCAAAGAGTCAATGGATAAAAAGTTTGGCAGCTCGTGGCACGTGGTGATTGGTGAGGGCTTTGGCTTCGAGGTGACACACGAGGTCAAGAACCTGCTCTACATGTTCTTTGGAGGCAGCCTGGCCGTGTGTGTGTGGAAGTGTGCTTAGCACACACACACAGGCACACACACACACCCCTCGCACCCAGTCTGTCTCTACCTAACGAGTGTGTTTATATATTTATATACACATCCTGGATGATTCACCAATCTCTGAGCTTTGTAGTATTTTTCTTTGTTATTTACTGATTGTGTGTGTGTGTGTGCGCGCGCCTGCCTGTGATGTCCCATACATCATTGATTGATTAGGCTGAGTCATAATTGATATATTGTATTCAATATCAGCATGTCACACTCTTGCCTTGTATGTGCCCAAACAGTATGAAAATGACCAAGTTTTATCTGTATACAAATGTGATCATTTCTACAGAGCAGTGAGTTCACTACATGAAGGAGTCTGCTGTCTCCTACTATCCTACTGATAGAATTCAGTGGGGCTGAAACACTTGCACTCTCTTTCCCTATTACTTTCTGCTCTACTTTTTTAACTCGAGGTGGTGTGTGTGTGTTCTCATCAACATCTCCTCATGCTCACCTTTCCAGCTCTGTCTTTCCTCCATTCCGCTTGTACGTTGGCACACTGTCGTCGCGGTGGGCTGCTATGCCATCTGCTGAAAAACATCCTTACACACAGAAACACACTCTCTCAGTCTCTCTTATTGCTCTCAATTCACACGGTCTCTGTTTCTCCAATCCTCTCTATAGATTATTTTTTTATCTCCTTCTATAGTAGTATACCTTTAGTCTTTACCTTTCAGACATGAGTCCCATAAGTCACCCTTGTCTGTGTCTCTACTCCTCCTATAACTGATAAGATATCACAGGGACTTTTATATCCTCTCAATGTACATTAAATACTTGAATTTGAATGTGAAGATGGAATCTGATTTTGTAAATGATCATCATGGGCTTTTTATGAAAGAGCTTATTGTTCAAATAATAGTTATTTTCTGTCACGCCAACGTTATAAGATAGTCATGGATAGGTGTCGTTGTTGTTCTGAATTTGTATCACAACTGATGATATTACATGAGCTATTCTGACTAGGCCTAGGCATTGCATTTCAATGGATATCAACTAGGCATACAGTCTCAATGCCACATAGAATCCTTTATGTTGTCAACCGTGGATGAAACCAGGTACCATAACACTGATGCGTTGTATTGTTGTTTTCACTTCAACACTATGTTTGCATACATTCATAAATTCATTGCACATGAAATTATTTCTGAAAGTGATAAAAATGTTTTAGTTTTTTCAAATCTTCCGATTGTGGGTGTTGTTTGTTGAAGGTATGTGGACCGGGGATTTATATATACAGGATGTCCCTAGTGTTCACTATGAAGCAAACGGGATGAAATGGGGAGGGACCTACCTGAATGTGTCCAGTAAGAAACACTTATTTTGGTTTTTCCGTTGCAAAAACGGAAAGACCAAAACCCTACAGAGTTCCCTTTTAATTAGCCACCATGCTAACACTATAACCAAGGGCAACCTGCCCTTTAAAACGCAACAACCAACAGAGCAATCTGCCCTTTGATGTAATAGTTTCATATTAGAGAAGGCAATTTACTGCTAGGCCCTTGGTGGTCCTTCTTATCTATAGGCCAAGTTCTGAAGTAAATAGTTCTATATAGCAAGGCACTTAACCCTAATTGCTCATGTAAGTCCTTCTGGATAAGAGCATCTGCTAAATGACTAAAATGTAAATATAAAGTGCAGGTTGTGTGTGAGCACAGCACTGACCCTGAAATTTGAGTTTCTATGGATGTGAGTGAACCTACGTGCGTCCAATCACCTAGACTAGAGAACAAATGACACTGCTCCATATTCCGTCTCACACTGTTATTGGGTGCAAGCAGCAAGAGTGTTTTTAAATCTTAGTTCTCTTTTCCTCTTCTAAATCATCCTAGATTCCCAGAACCCTCTAGTCTCTCTCGCACTCTCTCCCCGAGTCATCTGTTTCCCTCATGTCTTCCTTTTTATTTGTTGCTCTCTCTGCCTTAGTCTCATTTCTCCCTCTGTCTGTCTATTCAGCTGTACCAAAATAATATTGTTTTTCTTTCTCTATTTCCCGTTCAGGTCTACATTCTGCCTCTGCTTTCTCTAATTTGCTCCCTTGCCTCTCCATCTCTATCCCCCCACATGAAAAAATACTATAGTATACTATGGTATAAATATTACAGTATTCACTAGTGTTTTTGCAAACATTACTGTAGTATTTAGTACAGTGTTTTTTTTTCTAGAGATGATACTGTTGTGTTTACTATAGTATTCTCTAGTTTACAACAAAATTCTATAGTAAGTACTACACATCGAGGGATAATATTGTTTTTAATATATTATTTTAAAGTATATTACAGTTTACTACACTGAACAAAAATATATTAACTCAACATGTAAAGTGTTGGTCCCATGTTTCACTAGCTGAAATAAAAAATCCCAGACATTTTCCATATGCACAAATTTCTCTCAAATTTGGTGCACAAATTTGTTTATATCCCTATTAGTGAAAATGTCTCCTTTGCCAAGATAATCCATCCATCTGACAGGTGGCATATCAAGAAGCTGATTAAACAGCATGCTCATTACACAGCTGCACCTTGTGCTGGGGACAATAAAAGGCCACTCTAAAATGTGCAGTTTTGTCACACAACACAATGCCACAGATGTCTCAAGTGTTACAGTTGGCACCGCAGGAATGTCCACCAGAGCTGTCGCCATTTTAGAGAATTTGGCAGTACGTCCAACCGGCCTATCATGTGTAACCACAACTAACCAGGACCTGAGGAGTATTTCTGTCTGTAATAAAGCCCTTTTGTGAGGAAAAACTCACTCTGATTGGTTGGGCCTGAATCCCCAGTGGGTGCACTCCTGCCCAGTCATTTGACGGCCTAATGAATTTATTTCAATTGACTGATTTTCTTATATGAACTGTAACTCAGTAAAATATTTGAATTTGTAGTATATATAATTCTATAGTAAGTACTGTAGTTTTCTATAAAAAAAACTAGTATTTTTTATTGTGGGGGCCTTCCCCTCCTATTTTCCCTCTACTTCCTCCATCCTCTCTCACCAACACACACAGTCTGACACACTGACTTACACACAGTCTGACACACACTCTCTTCCTCTATAGCGAGTGACAGATTGTCCCAGTGGGAGACAGGGAGGATTAGCACTATCCCACAAGCTGTTGCCTTGGAACAGGGAGAAGGGATGGATTGATGGAGAAAAAGAGTTAGGGAGTTAAAGAAAAAAGGCATTATGAGAATGGGATAAGGATGACAGTCCTTTTGGAATGCCGGGATGCAGGATTACACAGGGATGATTTAACTGTGTGTGTGGCTATGTGTGTGGATTCTCTGGATCAGTCTTAACATGACACATTAACACATGTTACCAGCACTATGTTTTGGTATTCCACATGTCCCCTCTTGCAGTTCATTTCCCATGCATGATATTTCCCCTCACTCCATCTCTTTTTCTTAACGTTCTCTTAATTTCTCCCTCTCCTCCCACTCTTTTTCTTCTCACTCTCTCTCTCTCTCTCTCTCTCTCTCTTGAAATGAAATATTCATTGGTAGCCAGGGAGTAACTGAACCACCAGTGCTACCCACAGTGACTCTGCCATCAAAGAGCTCTACCCTCATCTCTCTGCTGGCCACGCCATCACTTCACCCACCATCTGTAACAAGAAACACTCTCCCTCTCGTCCTCTCTCTGTCTCAACACTAGTAAGTCTGCCACGGCAGTGAGGTGCAACACATTAGTCGACTGGGTCAACGTTGTTCTTGTACCTTTCTTTTTTTTGGTTTGAAGTAACAGACAATTATGGTGAGAATTCTGGGTAGTTTCCAAGCAACCTACATTAACTGCTTTGAGGGAAACAGGACGGACTTTGAAGCTTTGGTCTGTGTCTGAGGAATAAACTGGCCCCATCAGGAAATAATCAGGGATGGAGGGAAGGAATTAAAGGGATAGAGGTAGATGAGGAATGCATTTATCAGCAGGTAAGAGAGCTGGAGGGAGGGTAAAAGGAAAGGGGGAGCGTGGGAATTGAGGAGAGATAGATGAAGCTGAGAGAAGAGAGGAGGAAGGAGTACAAATATTTGATCTAGTCAGTGCTCATGGGTGCTTTGTGAAGTAATACTGCTACAGTATGTTACTACAACACTCTCTACAAACATGTGAAGCTGAGTGTGTGTGTGCGTGCGTGAGTGTGTGTGTGCGCGTGTCTGTGTGCGTGCGTGTGTCTGTTTCTGGGGGAAGGGCCCTGGTGGTCAAAAGTAGTGCACTATATAAGGAATAGGGTGTCATTTGGCATGCAAGCTCAGTAGACGGAAGGCTGGGGCTGTAGACTAATGAGTCTGAAAATAGAGAATGAGAACCAGTCAATAGAGAATGAGAGCCAGTGGGTGACGACCCGTCAAGAGTGTGTGTGTCTGTATCGGTGTGTGTGTGTCTTGTGTAATATATCCCATCTACAATTCAATCCAATTACGCATTACAATATGTATTTCTATTGAAAGTATCTGGTGTTCTAAAAAACTAATCCTAAAATAAAGGGGTAATATGAATGTCCCCCTCCTCACTGTAACGTCCATCCCGGTCACTCTAACCTGGCTCCTACCTCTGTTCTGTTTGAACTAGCGTGACCACACAGATAACAGGACCACTATCAGCTGTCTGTCAGGGAGAGAAAGGGAGAGAAAAAATTGACAAAATGAAAATGTACTACAAGTGTATTTTTGCCCTGTCACATTTATTGAGGATCCAGAGAGAGTGAGGGGAAGAGAGAGTCTCACAACTTCTTGGCACATTGTGAAAAAACAAAGTAAGTAATGCATTAGCCATCCTACTGCTGCTTCATACTGGGAATGTTGGAGCGGTGGGCCTTCAATAATATATTGATTCTCTTTAGCGGTGCTTGATTCTCAGGGTAGCTAACTGGAATCACATTGTGTCTGTGCTTTGATGAGGAGAGGAGATTGTTAGATTTGTGTTAAGGAATACTGGCCTGCTGTTTCTGGTGGCTGGCTGTCTTTTCTGTCTGTCTGTCCGCCTGCTTGCCCGGTTATGACTCTGTCACATTTCCCTTTGTTTCCTTTATGCCTGTTAATCTGTCATGACTCTTGACTCAACAACTGCCTTCTTCAGAGTTTTGAATATTATAAAGCAGATTATATTTGGAGGTAATGTGAATTGAAGTTTTCACTCTCTCCCAGCATGGCGAGGCAGGGCGTGGGTCGTCTCTCTCATTCCGTCTGTTTGGTATTGACATGTCTGTCCCTGGCTCTCCACCTCATCCTGGCCCTCTTCTGTCTCTCCGTCCTCCAAACATCCTGCGTTATCCCCCCCCCCTCCTCCTGTTCCTCCTCTTTGTCTTTTCCTGGAACTGTTCCCCATGGAAAACAGGGGAGATCTCATTCCCTTTCCTCACAAAGCAGCTCACACAAATTACCAGTAAGTCGCATGAATGGAGACTTTACCAAAATGGCCGCCCACATAGACCACAAGGTGGAGGCCTCATTCAACATTGTCAATGAGAAGGAGAAGGACAAAAAGCTGATTCAAACCAAAATGGCCACCAAAGTGAGCCAACGGATCAGCAGTCGCTCCAAGCTGGAGGCCCTCTTCAGCCACCCGCTGTACAACCTGCCACGCAAACATCTGCTGGAAGACGATTGGCTGCTGAAGTTGAAGCCAAAGAACAAGGGGGGGGACAGTGAGGAGGAAGATGAGGAGGAGGACAGTGACAAAAGCAGTGAAGATAGTGAGTGGTGAGTGAGAGAAAGAGGAGTGGAAGACCACTGATAACAACAAAGTAGAAAAATTAAAGAGGAAAGAAAATGCTTTCTAGATAACAACAAAGTATATCATTCTGTCATAGCATATTACTTTTCTCATACATTTTTGATACCCATTGCTTAATTGGCCTGTTTCCCCATCCATCTTCCCCTGCTCTTTCCATATAGGCAGAGTGACAGCGAGGAGGATGGTTATGACCGAGCTAATTGGACTAGAAGTGCGGACACCCACCCTGCCTGGCTGAGGTACCACCTTGGGATCTCTCGCTGGGAGCTGTATGACAGGAATGACCCTAGCGTTGCCGAGGTGACTCAACAGATGGCCACACAACGCATTCTCAGCGCAGGTGAGAGGGTTGAGCTGGGGTGTGGACATGTAGCTAAGACTAGGAATAAGACTACGGTTAGGGTTGAGCCGGGGTGTGGACATAGTGAAGCTAATAAGGTTAAGGTTAGGGTTTGGGTTATGGCTAGGGTTAATGTTGAGCTGGGGTGTGGACAGGAAGGGTTAGGGTTGTGGTGGTTGAGGCTAGCGTTAGTGCAATGACTGGAAGGATACTAGCAGGCTAGTTAGCATTAGCTCACAAAATTACCTAGAACTTCCTTCATATTGGACATAGAGACTTAAAAATGGTATACAGGAGTTCACTTGACTCTGGGGAAGTACATAAAGGATTATGTATTCATTACCAAAATCCTGAAGTATCCCTTTAATTTATACAGCTTTTTTGAGTAAACTAAGCCACAAATATTGTAATTCAAACACGACTGTCTGCAGTACAACAGCCTGTGGCACCACTGTAGCTTGCTTTAAAAAAAACTAAAGTACTGTAGCTATTCCAAGTCAGTTGGGATAAATGCATGAGCCTTAAAATGGTGATGGTACTGTTTTATCTTTCAACCCCAAGGGGAAGCCCAAACTCCACAAACAAGATGATGACTCTGTTACTAAGCGGAGTTGAGGTCAATTCTGTATCAATCAGCATGAACTGGACATGGAGTAAACTACACTGAACAAAAATATAAATGCAACAATTTCAAAGATTTTACTGAGTTACAGTTCTAATAAGGAAATCAGTCAATTTAAATAAATACATTTGGCCCTAATCTATGGATTTCACATGACTGAGAATACAGATAAGCATCTGTTTAAAAAAGGTAGAGGCGTGGATCAGAAAACCAGTCAGTTTCAAATCAAATCAAACGTTATTTGTCACATGCGCCGATTACAAGAGGTGTAGACCTTACAGTGAACCGGTTAGTCGAGGTAATTGAGGTAATATGTACATGTAGGTAGAGTTAAAGTGACTATGCATAGATAATAAACAGAGAGTAGCAGCAGCGTAAAAGAAGGGTCTGAGTAGCCCTTTGATTAGTATCTGGTGTGACCACCCTTTGCCACATGCAGCGTGACACATCTCCTTCGGATAGAGTTAATCAGTATCTTGATTGTGGCTTGTGAAATGTTGTCCCACTCCTCTTCAATGGCTGTGCGAAATTGCTGGATATTGGCAGGAACTGGAATACACTGTCGTACACTTCGATCCAAAGCATCCCAAACATGCTTAATTGTGAGAATACAGTCCATGGAAGAACTGTGACATTTTCAGCTACCAGGAATTGTGTACAGATCCTTCCGACATGGGGCCGTACATTATCATGCTGAAACATGAGGTGATGGCAGCGGATGAATGGCACGACAATGGACCTCAGGATCTCGTCACGGTATCTCGTGCATTCGAATTGCCATCAATAAAATGCAATTGTTCTTGTTGTCCATAGCTTATGCCTGCTGATACCATAACCCCACCGTCACCACAGGGCACTCTGTTCACAACGTTGACATCAGCAAACCGCTCACCCACACGACGCCATATACGCTGCCATCTGCCTGGTACAGTTGAAACCAGGATTCCTCTGAAGAACACACTTCTCCAGCGTGCCAGTGGCCATCAAAGGTCAGCATTTGCCCAATTAAGTTGGTTACGAATTCGAACTGCGGTCAGGTCAAGACCCTGGTGAGGACGACAAGCACGCAGATGAGCTTCCCTGAGACGGTTTCTGACCATTTGTGCAGAAAATCTTCAGTTGTGCACAGTTTCTTCAGATGCTTCAGATTCTTCAGGGGCTGGTCCCAGACGATTCTGCAGGTGAAGAAGCCAGATGTGGAGGTCCTGGGCTGGTGTGGTTACACATGGTCTGCGGTTGTGAGGCCAGTTGAACGTACTGCCAAATTCTCTAAAACGACATTGGAGTTGGCTTATGGTAGAGAAATTAACATAAAATGATCTAGCAACAGCTCTGTTGGACATTCCTGCAGTCAGCATGCCAATTGCATGCTTCCTCAAAACTTGAGACAACTGTGGCATTGTGTTGTGTGACAAAACTGCACATTTTAGAGTGGCCATTTATTGTCCCCAGCACAAGGTGCAGCTGTGTAATGATCATGCTGTTTAATCAGCTTCTTGATATGCCACACCTTTTAGGTGGATGGATTATCTTGGAAAAGGAGAAATGCTCACTTGTGCATAACATTTGAGAGAATAAGCATTTTGTGCATATGGAACATTTCTGGGATCTTTTATTTCAGCTCATGAAACATGGGACCAACACTTTACATGTTGCGTTTATATTTTTGTTCAATATATGCTATTCCTGAATTATACAGACCACTAGCCATAACCCTAACCATAGCTTCATGTCCACACCCCGGCTCAACTCTAAGCCTAGCCATAACCCCAATCCTAACCCTAGCTTTGTGTCCATGGGCCCATTCAACCCACACATACACACGAGACACAAAAGAGTTGGCATTACAGTGAATGAAGAGATTACCCTGGGAGGCTGTAAAACATTGTCTGATGGCCCTCAAATCCTGTCTGTTGTGAGACTGTTCAGAAGCCTTGGTTGGGATCCATTTGTTTATCTATCACATGCAAACATGGAAGTAGCAGTACTCTAAAAAATGCTTGGTTGTTTGGTTGACCATGCTGGGTTGCAAGCATTGGGTCACTTATAGGTTGTTTTCTTTTTTTAAAACGCTGGATTATTGGTGATGGGTTATCGAAATTGGGTGTGGGTGAGTGGGTGAGCTCAGAAGACTAGCAGGGGCGTGGCTTTTAGATAGTTATTTTTGGCCACCCGTGAAAGTAAATGTAATTCCGGTTCATCTGCTTTGTTGTTATTTCATGTTAAGGTTGAACACTGCCACTTTAATCAATGTTTCCCAAGACCTTATGGATATTTCAATGTTGGGATATGTAGATAATAATGTCATGAGTTTTATGTTATAATATATCATGTGCAAAAAAAAAAAAGTGCAGTGTACAAACATGATGAACAGGAAATACATTTGCTATTACAGGTGGCCAAAAATAATTGTCTGAAACCCATGTCTCTAATAGGCCATGCCTCCTGAAAATAACCTATGGAGTGGTTATTTCATCCCAACTAATCCCAACTGTTATTTCATCCCAACTAATGGTTAAAAAAAACTGATGGTAAAATAAACCCATGTTTGTATAATCCATATTAACGCAACCCAACTGGCTGGGTCAAACTAACCCAGTGTGTGTTCTGTCCAATATTTACCCAGCGCTGGTTTACCAAAGAAGCTAAATAGGGTTGTTTTTAACCCAGCATTTTGTTGTGTGCCAAGCTACTGTGTATGGGTTTGAGCGTGTGGGGAAGGGGAGGGGGGAGGGGGAGTGGGAGTTTTGTGTGTGTGAGTGAGTGAGTATCATAATTAAACACACAATCTAAAGAAACAAACAAAAAGAAACAAACAAAAGCCAAAAGCAATTCTTAAACACTAACCAATCAACCATAGACTGTGAGGATAAAATCTAAAACCACTGAAAGCAATTATAAGTCTTTAAACTGCAAAATACACAAAGTGATTACACCAAACTAGAACATCAGCAAATGGATGACAGTAAAGAAACAGTCAGAGTAGAAACGTGAAAGCCAGATAATCGAAATCTCCAGCTCCTCTGATCTTTTGTTCTGAGGTCAGTCAATATAATCCTGCTCTGATCATAAAAAAATCCCACTCACACATCCATGCATATAAACACACACAAACATATGCTCACACACAAACACACGCATACACACACACTTTGAATACTGTATGTGTTGAGCATAAAAGATTACGCAATAATCAGCTTGTGTGTGGGCTGGCCCATAGCCACGCTTCATATACTCCTCCTCATCTTCCTCTTCTTCTCATTCCTCCTCTCTAAAGTCACTAGATTCTAGAATCACCACTAAATGATACCAGACAGTTTTTGATGTTCGGCCACATTCTGTACTTTATGTAATGAGGACACCCTGTGGAGAACAGGGGTAACTGCATTTATGTAAAATCCACTAGAAATACTGTACTATTACCAAAAGAACACCATCAGTGCAGTCAATGACAGGTACCTATGGTGTATTTCCTTTGAATGTTGTGGAGACCCTGTGACTTTCATGTGTTTTAATGTACGGTATGTGATATGTCTCTGTGTTCTGAGGGTCTGCATGCTGGTGTGTGATTATTATGGTGACGTTGTAGCGTTGTCTGTTATGTGTGTTTCAGTGCAGAAGAGTGGGGGTACCCAGCTCAAGCTGATCATGTCATTCCCCAACTACGGACAGGCCCTCCTCAAACCCATGAGGTGAGAAATCACGATACGACGTATGATCTTTATTTACTTGCCCTTTATTTGACCAGGTTAGTCTCATTGAGATTAAACATCTATTTAGCAAAAGAGGCCTGGCCGGAAAAAAGCAGCACACAAATTGTCAACATTTACAACGTAAAACACAAAGCACTACAGTTTAAAAACATCAGCTAATACATTTAACAGGCACATTGGAGTGTTTGTTTGAACCTAGGGGTCAAAATATTGACTGCCCCTTGTGTCCAGCATATGTAATGATGCCAGAGGGGCAAACATGTACAAGTTATCACCATAGTCGATTACAGGCAAGAAGGTAGCAGAAACAAGTATTTCTTCTCACTTTTTAAAGAAAAACACGACTTATTTTGAAAATAAAACCCCAATTTGAGCCTGAGCTTTTTCACAAGACCCTAGATGTGGGGTTTAGATGTGAACCACTCATCTAACAAGAAACTCAAGTAAGTTGATACCCTTTTCTATTTGCTCGTCCTGCATAGTGACTATGCATGGAAGAGTCTAAAAGGCTCTGCATGGTCAATCCGACATCTGCAGTGGCCATACAGCATTTACTGCGACACGGCCTCTGCAGAAGTCAGGGTATTTCTACTTCTTGCGTTTCGTTAAGCAGAGCAGAGCTGTTGTCAAGGAAGTAAGTTTGTGTTTATACTGGACCTTCCCGCCCCACCTACCGTCAACCAATCATGTCAATGCAGAGTAATATATAGCCCTCCGCATTGTTCAAATTTGGGCAGCATGCGGCGATGCAGTACAGAGCTCAATTTGACCTCGGCATGCCTCTGGAGGGTCCGCAATTGCGGCACACCCTCCATACGGCACCTCCGACCAAGCATAAATTAGCTTTAATGGTTTCATCTTAGATTTCATGAAAACCATGAACTTTGTCTTATCAGCATTTAAGAGCAACCTCAGCTGACAGAGCTGAGCCTAGACAATAGTAAAAGGCACATTGCAGTTCATCAAAGAACAATATGATATACAATACGGCTTACAATACGATATACTACCTTATGATATACAATATGATTTACAATGCGATATGATACTATACAATACAACACAACAATACAACTTTATTGTATCAGTCACATAACACTCTTACTCTTTCACAGTAATCTTATTTTGGAGGTGAGAAAAATCACATTGTTCTGTGTGTGTTTTATGCAGGCAGGAGAGAGATGCAGAGACAGACTTCAACCTGTTCTACTTCTCTGATTTTGAAAGACACAATGCAGAGATTGCTGCCTTCCACCTAGACAGGTGAAAACAATAAAAAAATGGGCCTCCCATCTGAGATTAATCTGTGTGTCAAAAGAAAGAGGAGAAAATAACTTCTAAATCACTACCACTGATTTCTATCTCTCTTTATCTGTGTGTGTGTGTCCTCTCTCAGGGTGCTAGGTTTCTGTAGAATCCCTCCAGTGGTAGGTAGACTCATCAACATAACCACAGAGATCAGAGCTATCACCACAGACCACAAACTATCCAGAACCTTCTTCACCTCTCCTGGTGTGTGGCGGTTGGTCCAATCAGCTTTCATAATCAAATCTAACTCTCCTGGTGTGTCCAATCAGCACAGATAGCAACCAAATGTCCCTCCTTCTCTGTTATTAAGCTTGTGTGTGTATAGTGGCTTGCACTATGTGCTAGTCCAGAGTTTCCCAAACGGTTGGTTGGGTTGCACTGGTGGGCTACAGTTTACTTTTCTGTGTCGTTTTGGGTTTATGACTGGTCACAAGAAAAAGTTCTAAATGCTTTTAGATGGGTTATGACCCCAAATGTTTGGCAACAACTGTCCACTGTAGGCCTACTACTTGCATTTAGTCAGTTAACTGTACTATTCACCCAACCCCTTGTCTCTCTCTCTCTCCGTCCGCCTCCCCCAGTGGGTAATTTGTGTTTCCACGGCCAGTGTGAATACTACTGCTCCACAGAGAACCCAGTGTGTGGTCGACCCCAGGTCTTGGAGGTGTCCCTGGCCTCCATGCTGCCTGACCTCTCCCTGGCCCCCAGACGCTCCTGGAGGTCCCCTTGGAGGCGCTCCTACAGCCGCACCAAACTGGCACCGTGGGTAGTGGGTACCGAAATGGGCCCCTTGCCTGGGGGTCTCTAACTATGGGAGGGGATGTGAAGAAACCAAGTGAAGTGTATATCTGTATTAGTGGTTATATACTGTACAGTAGATGGCAAACTGATGGGTTGGAGGTATAATTCAACGTTTCGATTGCATTGATAGAATTCAACTGATCAATGCAATGTAATAATGTGTAGTAGTATCATATTGTCCCCCACTGGGAATAAACCCGTGCATTTGACTAAAGCATACACTGTTCGAGTCCATACCTCACATGCAGCTGCTACTGTTTCAGATGGGAGAAGAACCCAGATTACTGTGACACGGTGAAACAGACCCCTCCATACAACCAAGGCACCAGACTAGTGGATCTAATTGACATGGTCATTCTGGACTTCCTCATGAGTCAGTAAGCACACTGAACAACACAGCTTCTACTACTATTACTACTTCAGTAATTCCAATATTCTTGAAATCAGTAACAATTCAACACACTACCTTGATTTCTCTTCTTTAGTTTTTTTATCGAGTCACTGAAGCAATACATTCCATAAGAATGACTAAATGTTCTGAACATTTCCCCACACGACCATATTAGGAATGTGCCAAGGTTTAAGTCCACTGATAATGTGGAACAGATTTTGAATAGACAGAAAGCAATAAACTATTGTTTTGCTTTAATTCCTACTAAGGTAATATGGACAGACATCACTACGAGACTTTTGAGAAGTTCGGGAATGACACTTTCCTGCTGCACCTAGACAACGGGAGGGCGTGAGTACCATAGCTTCCATCAATAAGGTGATACATACTGTATGTTCAGTGGCGATTTTAACATAAAAATATTGGATGTATCAAAAAAGCAAATATGCATCGAAACCACTACAGACACAAACGTTATAACATTCAGTTATGATCAGTTTACTTCCCATAGTCAAATTCAGCATGGGTCTACAATATTACATTATTAAAGTATTGGAACGCAGCCAAAACACCATTCTGAGTGTGTCTGCCTGCCTTTTACCAAGACGCTCCAACGTTTATAAAGTTACTCCCTCACTTCATCCATTGTATAGTTACAGTTCCATGAGTATAACAGTGGCATCAAACATTAACAAGCCGCTGCTTGTTAGCCACTGCTTCTATTCACCACCAACCACAGTTGAATCTTCTTTTCCAGCTTGCTTTCTTTTTAACGGGTGGGCTTATTTCAATATTTAGTGGCTGATGAGCACCAAAATGTTTTATCTCTACGTTTTCTACATAGCTTGAAAATGATTTTCTAGGAGATAGTCAACATGATAACTTTTCAGCTGGCTAGAAGATAAACAATGAAGTTGACACACATCAGTCCAATCACTGGAGAAAAGGTGTAGACTTATCTGTGACAAATGACCTTGAGCCTTCTTGGACAAGCACTGCCAACTGAACTCTATGGCAGCACCCAATGGGAAGAAGCTGCCTGGTCGTCAGTGAGCTCTCCCAGTAGGGGCTGGGGTGTTGTAAGTGACATCACCCTGAGCCAATCACGCGTAACCAGAGAAAATCAACAACGCCTACGCTCTGTGCTTTCTCTGGCTGCCCCTCCACCACAGAAGGCACATGAGCGAGGCTGAAACAGCTGCATTCTGGATCTGCCTTACTCAAAGAATATTGACCAAAACAATGATATGACATGGAGGAGTCGAGTATGCTGTAATATTAACTCGAGCAGTTATTTTGTTTACATTGTTTGCTAACTGATACGATATAATGTTGTCACACAAATTAATGCCAGAATTACATGCAAAACAGGGCCATCTGCTGGACAGTGGTTGGGCTGTGCCTCACTTGCCCTGAATGATGCGTCGCCAGTGCATATGTTGAAGTTATTGTAGTTTATACATACCGATATAACAGTTGTGTAATATTGTGGAAACAATGTTATTTTTAGGTTTGGGCGTCATTCTGTGGATGAACCCTCCATATTGGTGCCCTTACGACAGTGTTGCAGGTAAAACTATCAACTTGTATAAAGATCTGGACAAGTGCAGCAGAAAAAAAGTGCAAGAGGAGACTCATCTCTCCCCCTCTCTTCCTTCTCATTCTCTTTCTCTCTCTCCCTTTCCTCCTTCTCTCTCTCCCTCTCCTTGTCTTCCTTCTCTCTCTCTCTCTCTCTCTCCTTGTCTTCCTTCTCTCTCTCTTTCTCTCCTCTCTCTCTCTCCCCTTGTCCTCCTCTCTGTCTTTTTCTTCTCTCTCTCCCAAATCTCTTTCTCTGTCTCAGGATCCGTCGCTCCACTCTCATGCGTCTGCGTCTCCTGTCCCTCCCGGGCTTCCGTCTGAGTGATGTCATGAGGGAGTCTCTGTCCCAGGATCCCCTGGAGAGTGTGGCTCCCCTCCTCTCTGTACAACACCTCTCCGTGCTGGACCGTCGTCTGAAAACCATCCTGCAGGCTGTACACACCTGTCTGGAGCACCATGATGATGTTATCCATGATGACTTACAGGGATATGATGTTAACTTATACCGGCACTAGACAATAATTAAGACTGAACATCCATTTACAAAACCATCACTGCAATATGTCTATCATTGGATTCAGGTGTGGTTGATGATGAGATTATTGTATTATCAATCAATCAGTTAATTATGTGTATACATTCATGGCACATTTTAACTGTGTGTGTTGCCTAATGAAAACAAAAATTATAAAGTGTTTTAGCATTACAAGGGTGGAGTAGTGTTACTTGAGTTTTCAGACAGCAAGGCCATTTGATCACAACAATGCCAGCACTCAGTAGAAAGAGAATGCAGTATATCAGGAAGTTATGGTGACAGAACTCACAACTTTTCGGAGTAGTCAGCCTGTAAGCTGGGATAGAAGGAAGCAGTTGCTTCACTGAGGCTGTACTAGTGGGACGTGTACTCCCATCGTACAGATCCGTTTATCGGTTTATGTTCCCCAGGGGAGCTGGCCACTTGATCCCAAACTTCAGTGGAGGGATGGCGTCTCTGTCTTCAGGACTGCTCCTTCTAAAAGACTGAGGAGGCGGGACCTGGTCGGTCTCTATGTCTGCTGTCACCTTGAGAAGACTGGCGAGGTTAATCTCGCCATCATCCTCATCGTCGCCTACCCCGAGAATGAGTCATTGGACTGATAGAGGGAGGAATCGAGGCTATCCATGACCTCGCTAACCAAAAGAGAAATATCGCACTCTCCCAAAAGCTTGGCTGGAGCGTAAAACCTGTGAATTGTCTCAAACAAAGACGTGTAATGAGTTCACGCTCAAAATTATGTTTTATAATGCTTACTTCATTATTCAATGTTAAATTGTTTTACTGCATCAGGGATAGCCCTTATGCAGTAAAAATGTTACAACTTTGAATAATAGTAGTGGTTAGCACAGTAGAGAACGCTATAGCCACGGGGTTGAGATGCATTAGCTAGCTAGCAGCGACCCTCAGTGCTTAGCGGTTGGGCTAGGGTAGTGTTAGCCCCTTAGGTTAGCTTACTCCCGCGACCGCAGAGCCATGTGACTGGGTCTACGGTCTAGTTAGTGCCTGAGACTGAATGCAGGTTAACTAGGTGAGGGGGAGAGCTAGCAAAGCTACCGGGTTGCAGGTAGAATTGTGTGGTCAGTTAGCCTGAGCCTAGCCGCGTGGGCTACTCGAGTCCCACTAGCTAGCTACAGTAGCTAGCTGGAGGTGACCGAGAGGTAGAAAGAGGGTTTCTTTCTACACAAGCAATACCACCTTTTTGCAGGTAGAATTGCGAAGCTAGTTTTCTTTGCAGCGAGTTAGCCAGGTTAGCTTGTGAAGAAGAGCACCACCATCTGGTGGTCTCCAATAGAGGTGCTGGTTTCATTTATAGGTGCTACTGTCCCAGAGTCCCAGAAAGAGGATTGATAATGACCAGCAGGAGACAGGGAAACAACTTACACTTTATTGCCACACCGAAACATACAGGCACACACAGCAAACAAGAAGAGGAGATGAATTATTGATAGTGCGTCACTATCCATACAATCACTAACACATGGTTGGTAAGTCCAGAGTGGAGGATTGTCCTTATAGGAAGGGTCCAGTGGTGAGTTGTGTTGAGGTGGTACAGAGTTCTTCTGACCTGTTGTCTCTCTGCACTCCTATGTCTAACTGAAGCGCAGACTGTGTTGGAGGTTTGAGAGCCTGTGAAGAGTGTTCTGGAAGGGCCCTAAGCAACCCCCTAGCAACACAGTAGCCAGGGCCAGAGGTGTGAAACCGGGGGATGGTAGCCTCTACTGTGCTGGAGATTTTCTAAAGTTTGTGCCTCAATAGCTAGGTTTCCATCCATTTGGCGACAGATTTTCATGTTAATATTCTAAAATCTGCATTTAAACTATTCCCAGGGAGCTAGCCAAGTTATCATCAGCCACGCTGCGTGAGCTAACCGAGTCCAAATAGCTAGCGGTGAAGATAGCTAGCAGAGGTAAAAAATATATATATATTGAATTTCTACAGAACATAAGGTACTACTCAGCCTCACAAGGGTGTCCGAAGTCCCCAGCAGCGAGGACCTTGCAGGTTGCCTGTGAACTTTTGAGTCAGACTAGTCTCATAGACTACGTAACATAGTAAACATAAATCCAGCACACTCAAATTAGTATGTTAGTATGTTACTTTTGGTATGGTTACATAAGATAGAAGGCAACCACAAAAGGAAGGTGGTTGGTTGGGGTGGATGAGTGGGCATATAACACGAACATCTATTGTTCCAAAGGTTGCGGGCTCAAATCTCATCATGGACAATTTTAGCTAATTACCAACTTTGTAACCACTTATGACTTTTTAGCTACTTTGCAACTACTTAGCATGTTAGCTAACCCTTTTAGCTAACCTTCCTCTAACCCTAAAATTTACCATTTTAGTTAACCCTTCACCAAACCCTAACCCTTTAACCTAACTCCTAACCTTAAGCTTAACCTTAACCTTAACACGTAACCCATAGTGCTAGCTAACGTTAGCCACAATTTGTAACATATTGTACGATTTGCAATTCGTAGCATATCATGTGAATTGTAATTCGTATCATATCATACGAAATGGATGATGGACATCCACAATACATATGATATGAAACGTAACATATCATACTAAATGAAGTGTCTAGGATTTACGTACAGAATAATATGAAATGCTCTCTGACCACTTTGGTTGAGTGGAGAAAATCGAGAATCAGTCATGTCGAGCTCTTCAATAAGGAAGTGAACATGGACAGTGAGTGGAAGAGTATCGCTTATTATACAGGGCAAGGGTGCACCCTATTTGCTGCAATCCTAGTCTCCAACAGACATTTGAGATTGGCTACTTCAAGTTGAGACTTTCGGAAACAAAATCTCACAGAATACGTAATTGAAACAGATCTACATATAAGTCTTATTACAACTACGAGACATGACATCTTTGCCGGTTGAATTGCAGGGTTGCCACATGAAATAACTTTTTGTTGTTAACAACTCTTTATTGTTATGACATTTTAAGGTATGACCCTGGTGCAGGCAGTGTTGAAGAAACTAAAGTGTATTTTTTAAACAGGGGGCAGGCAAACGACAGGTCATGGCAGGCAGTTGTCAATAATCCAGAGAGGGTGTAAGGCACCGGAACAGCAGGCGGGCTCAAGGTAAGGTCAGGCAGAGGTCGATAATCCAGAGTAGAGGGGCAAAGGTACAGGACGGCAGGCAGGCAGGCTCAGGGCAGGCAGGAATGGTCAAAACCGGGAAACTATAAAACAGGCACTAAAGCACAGACAGGTGCAAGGGAAAACGCTGGTAGGTATGAACGAACAAAAACGAACTGGCAACAGACAGAGAACACAGGTATAAATACACAGGGGATAAAGGGGAAGATGGGCGACACCTGGAGGGGGGGGGGAGACAAGCACAAAGACAGGTGAAACAGATCAGGGTGTGACAGTACCCCCTCCCCTCTCTCTAGGGACGCCACCTGGTATCCTACCTGGGCGCATACCTGGTATATTCTGTATATGTTTTACTGTGCCGACGGAAGCCACTCCTCAGCAAAAGGCACATGACAGCCCACTTGGAGTTTGCCAAAAGGCACCTAAAGGAAACAAGATTCTCTGGTCTGATGAAACCAAGGTTGAAATCTTTGACCTGAATGCCATGCATCACGTCTAGAAGAAACCTGGCACAATCGCTAAGGTGGGGTCAGCATCATGTTGTAGGGATTTTTTTCAGTGGCAGGGACTGGGAGACTAGTCTGGATCGAGGGAAAGATGAACAGAGCAAAGTGCAGAGAGATCCTTGATGAAAATCTGCTTGGGACATCAGAGTGGGGCGAAGGTTCACCTTCCAACAGGACAGAATACTTTCTGAATGCACTTAATTATTAGTGGCCTTAATTATTAGTGATATTACATTTTTGTAGCGGAGCTCCAGGGCTTGCGTTGACATCGAAAAGCAGTTTACTTCAAAGCAGTGTGCCGGTGCCTGTATCACTTTATAAGAAGTATGTCATCAATGATGTCCGAAGCATCGTTTGATCACAGCTTTTTCAATTTGGTAAAAGCTCCCAAAGCCTTCAGAAATCCTTGATTTCCCATAACTCTCTACAGTGTAAAACAATAACTATGGTTATTAACTCCAACACTGGGGGTTATTTTATACCACTGAGTGTTAATATCACACTTAGAGTGATTTTAACTCCTGATTCAACACTATACATCAACACTGGCCAATTTACTGTATAGCATGTCTATCATTTTATGCATCCCAAATGGCATCATATTCCCTATACTGCACTATTTTTGACCAGTGCAGTATAGAGGATAGGGTGCAGGCTCTGGTCAAAAGTAGTGCACTATGTATTTATTTATTTTTATTTCACCTTTATTTAACCAGGTAGGCTAGTTGAGAACAAGTTCTCATTTGCAACTGCGACCTGGCCAAGATAAAGCATAGCAGTGTGAGCATACAACAAAGAGTTACACATGGAGTAAACAATTAACAAGTCAATAACACAGTAGAAAACGAAGGGGGGGTCTATATACAATGTGTGCAAAAGGCATGAGGAGGTAGGCAAATAATTACAATTTTGCAGATTAACACTGGAGAGGATAGGGTGACCTGTTCACCGGACGTGCTACCTGTCCCAGACCTGCTGTTTTCATCTCTCTAGAGACAACAGGAGCGGTAGAGATACTCTTAATGATCGGCTATGAAAAGCCAACAGACATTTACTCCTGAGGTGCTGACTTGCAACAACTACTGTGATTATTATTATTTGACCATGCTGGTCATTTATGAACATTTGAACATCTTGACTATGTTCTGTTATAATCTCCACCCGGCACAGCCAGAAGAGGACTGGCCACTCCTCATAGCCTGGTTCCTCTCTAGGTTTCTTCCTAGGTTTTGGCCTTTCTAGGGAGTTTTTCCTAGCCACCGGGCTTCTACACCTGCATTGCTTTGCTGTTTGGGGTTTTAGGCTGGGTTTCTGTACAGCACTTTGAGATATCAGCTGATGTGAGAAGGGCAATATAAATACGTTTGATTTGAAAGGGTGCAATTTGGGACATAACCATAAGTCAAGGTGATACATGTCTTCTGAAGTCCTGTGTTGTATTCTCTAAAGACTGAACTACCCAAAGGGTCCCGAGAGAGCAGGGTTTCAACAGAACCACCTGCCTCCTCAATACACTGCTCGAGAAACGGGCCTCAGTGAATACATTGCTATTTTTCTTGTTGAAATCATGTTCTTACGTAGGCCTATGTTTCCGATACAAGCCAGGCAATGATTAGCAGCTCCACATCACCGATCTGAATAATTTGACAATTAAATACTGTTAGTGTATTGTAATATTATATATCTGTATGATGTTTTGCCTACTATGTGGTTGATATTTAATTTTTTTCATGTTTTTTCTGTCTCTCATAATTTTCTATATAAAAATAGTAGCCTTCATTTATCAATGTAAATCAACCACGGTGTATCCTTTGTCAATGTTTATAAATGACTTATAAACAATGATGTAATGTATTATTATTATTATATTAGCAAGCAAATACATATCACTGAATGTCAGGTCATAATAAACTAAATAAAAATGACAAATAAGCGAGTTTGGAGTCACTTTTGTCTTCTATAAATAAATTGATATTTTCCGAAGAGTGGTTTAAGGGTCTGAAAATATCCTAATAAGGAAGGAGCATTGGATGTTTGCATTGGGCCTTAAATCCTTTCTATCTTGAGTTTGTGCAATATTATGCCTGGAGTAGAGGCTAGTGCAATAGGTCTGTTGGATAAAGCGGGCATAATACAAAACCTCAGATGATGTGAAATAGGGTCTAAGCTACAACATATATGAGAATATATGAGAATATTTAAACAAATCGGAGTTTACAAGTTTAGATAATTGACCTTAAAGATGCACTATGCAGAAATCGCTCCGCCATGTGCTGGCTGCTAAAATTCTAATCGTTCAAGGAATTAGTCATTTCAGTTTGTGACATAACAAGCAAATATAGTTTACAGAATCATTGTATCATCTAAACCGCCGTGAAATATATTTTCCATAGCCAAAAATATTGTACTTTCAGCTGACTGAAGCTGAAGTACAAAACCAAAAGTAAAAGACGCAAAAATGAAACTTGAGATTGGGAAGCATAGAAATAGTCCACAGAACAGATCTACCGCTTCTTAGACTTGCTTTCAATGAGAATGACAGATCTATAGCACACATTTCTACGTGAATTTGGTCCAGTCACCCGAAACATTACATAACGCAGCTTTAAAGATAAAAAAAAAATAAAGGTAAATATAAATGATTTATATCTGGAATCAAGGTAAGACCCAAACATAGACTGTGTGAAGTAACAATGTTTATTGTAACCACAGGGGCAGGCAAACGACAGGTCAAGGCATGCAGGTGTCGATAATCCAGAGCAGAGGCCAAGGTACAGGATGGGAGCAGGCTCAGGTCAGGCAGAGGTTGGTAATCCAGAGGTGGAGCAAAGGTACAGGACAGCAGGCAGGCTCAGGGTCAAAGACAGGCAGTGGTCAGACGGGTGGGTACAGGGTCAGGACAGGCAAAGGTCAAAAAACAGTAGGATGAGAAAAAGTGAGACTAGGGAAAACCAGGAGCTGAGACAAAACGCTGTCAGGCTTGAACGAACAAGATGAACTGGCAACAGATGGAAAACACAGGTATAAATACACAAGGGATCATAGGGAAGATGGGCGACACCTGGAGGGGGGTGGAGACAAGCACTAGGACAGGTGAAAGATCAGGGTGTGGCAATATCGAACTCAACCATTTATGTTTTCCAGTAATAACGACATGGATGTCTCATGGTATGCTGGGGTATGCAAAATGGGTCAATTTTCAGCACCATTAGTTAGGGGTTATACATTACCAGTCAAAAGTTTGGACACACATACTTCTTTATTTTTACTATTTTCTACATTGTAGAATAATAGTGAAGACATCAAAACTATGAAATAACACAAATGGAATCATGTAGTAACCAAAAGTGTTAAACAAATCAAAATAAATTGTACATTTGAGATTCTTCAAAGTAGCCACCTTGATTGACAGCTTTGCACATTCTTGGCATTCTCTCCACCAGCGTCATGAGATTATCACCTGGAATGCATTTCAATTAACAGCTGTGCCTTGTTAAAAGTTCATGTGGATTTTCTTTCCTTCTTAATGCATTTGAGCCCGATCAAATCCCTATTTGGACAGGTGGAAATCTGTTCACAAATGCTCTCCATCCAACCTCACTGAGCTCGAGCTGTTTTGCAGGGAGGAATGGGAAAAAAATTCAGTCTCTCGATGTGCAAAACTGACATACCCCAAGCGACTTACAGCTGTAATCGCAGCAAAAGGTGGCGCTACAAAGTATTAACTTAAGGGGGCTGAATAATTTTGCACGCCAAATTTTTCAGTTTTTGATTTGTTAAAAAAGTTTGACATATCCAATAAATGTCGTTCCACTTCATGATTGTGTCCCACTTGTTGTTGATTCTTCACAAAAAAAATACAGTTTTATATCTTTATGTTTGAAGCCTGAAATGTGGCAAAAGGTCGCAAAGTTCAAGGGGGGAGAATACTTTCGCAAGGCACTGTATTTATAATTCAAGACACACTTAACCAGCACTTAAACAGCATTCTGCAGCAATACGCCATCCCATCTGGTTTGTGCTTAGTGGGAATATCATTTGTTTTTCAACAGAACAATGACCCAGATCACACCTCCATGCTGTGTAAGGCTATTTGACCAAGAAGGAGAGTGATGGAGTACTGCATCAGATTACCTGGCCTCCACAATCACCCGATTGAGATGGTTTGGGATGAGTTGGACTGCAGAGTGAAGGAAAAGTGCTCAGCATATGTGAGAACTCCTTCAAGACTGTTGGAAAAGCATTCCAGGTGAAGCTGTTTGGAGAGAATGCCAAGAGTGTGCAAAGCTGTCATCAAGGCAAAGTGTGGCTACTTTGAAGAATCTGAAACACTTTTTACTACATGATCCCATATGTGTTATTTCATAGTTTTGATGTCTTCAATCTAGTAAAAATAAAGAAATCCCTTGAATGAGTAGGTGTCCAGACTTTTAACTGGTACTGTATATATAATATATATATATATATATATATATATATATATGTACATATTTCCTTTATCAAATTTGTGTAACTGTTTTTTATTTCAATTGTATTTTTTGCTTTCTTCTGGGCTCCCCACAGGCCTGGGCCCAGGGGCATCAGTCCCGGTAAGACCCTGCATTTGTCCAGCCCTGAGCATCAAATCCAGAGGTTGTAAATTCTAATCCCAGGTGAGGTCATATTTTAGCTGAACATCGTACCACTTACTTTAAAGCCCCCATAACTTTTCATTACTTTACTTATAATGGTTGGGCATGGTTTGATCTGATGTGAAGTTAATGTGATAAAATGTAAAGCAACATGTTATTACATGAAACTACACATGTGAAAATGTGATTACATGTGAAGTATAAAATGTGCAATTATACGGTAACTGAAATACATAATTGACTCCGTGTTTTTCACTTTACATTGTATGCCAAACAAAAAACATTGATTTAAATGTTTAACAAATCATACAACTCTATGCACAAAGATTACATTAAAACATTTAGTGGAAGAACAGTGCAGATGCTAACTTTGGTAACAGAATTATGGTAAAATCTCCCTCAGGTTTTTATGCGACCACGTTTATGCGACCAGAGTTCCTCTGTCCAGTGTCTGTGTTATTTTGCCCATCTTAATATTTTCTTTCATCGTCCAGTCTAAGATATGTTTTTTTCTTTGCAACTCTGCCTAGAAGGCCAGCATCCCGGAGTCATCTCTTCACTGTTGACGTTGAGGCTGGTGTTTTGCAGGTACTATTTAATGAAGCTGACAGTTGAAGACTTGTGAGGCATCTGTTTCTCAAACTAGACACTCTAATGTACTTGTCCTCTGGCTCAGTTGTGCACTGGGGCCTCCCACTCCTCTTTCTATTCTGGTTAGGGCCAGTTTGCACTGTTCTGTGAAGGGAGTAGTACACAGCGTTGTACGAGATCTTCAGTTTCTTGGCAATTTCTCGCATGGAATAGCCTTAATTTCTCAGAACAAGAATAGACTGACGAGTTTCAGAAGAAAGTACTTTGTTTCATTTTGAGCCTGTAATCGAACACACAAATGCTGATGCTCCAGATACTCAACTAGTTTAATAAAGCAGGCCAGTTTTATTGCTTCTTTAATCAGAACAAAAGTTTACAGCTGTGCTAACATAATTGCAAAAGGGTTTTCTAAGGATCAAGTAGCCTTTAAAAATTATAAACTTGGATTAGCTAACACAACAATTGGAACACAGGAGTGATGGTTGCTGATAATGGGCCTCTGTAAGGCTATGTAGATATTCCATAACAAATCTGCTGTTTCCAGCTACAATAGTCATTTACAACATTAACAATGTCTACACTGTATTTCTGATCAATTTGACATTCTTTTAACAGACAGAAAATGTGATTTTCTTTCAAAAACAAGGACATTTCTAAGTAACCCCAAACTTTTGAACGGGAGTGTTAATAGTGTTAAATGTTAGGATTATGTATTTGTGTTGTTCCAAATGTCTGAATAAAAAAATACAGTTAGTGCAGAATAGTGATTTTGGGAGGGGGGGGGTTAAGGGGGGTTCACCCAGGCAGCCATACAAGCTAGAACCTGTCTCGGCTGTTGAAGGATGAGGACCAAGGTGCAGCGTGGTGAGCGTGTGACTGGTCGGGCCCCGTGCTATTGGGTGATGCGTACTGTGTCTCGGCCGAGCATTCACAGGCCGGTGTGCTCGGTGCCAGCGTACCCCATTTCCCGGGTGGAAGTGGGCATCCAGCCAGAACGGGTGGTGCCAGCACTGCGCCCGAGACCGCCAGTGCGCCTCCACGGCCCAGTGTATACGGTGCCTCGGCCAAGGAAGAGGCATCTTGTATGTCTCCCCAGGCTGGTGAGTCCTGTGCCTGCTCCCAGAGCCAGGTCTCCTGTGTGTCTCCCCAGCCTGGTGAGTCCTGTGCCTGCGCCCAGCCCGGAGCCTCCAGAGACGGCCTCCAGCCCGGAGCCTCCAGCGAGGATGCCCAGTCCGGGGCCCGCAGCGAGGGTCCCCACACCAGAGGTGCCACCAAAGTGGGGTGAGCCAGAGGTGGAGCGGGGTCTGCGTCCCGCATTTTGTATTTCCATATGTTGGCCGGGTATGGTTCTCAATCAGGGAGAGCTGTCTATCGTTGTCTCTGATTGGGAACCATACTTAGGTACTCTTTTTCCCACCTGTGTTTGTGGGAAGTTGACTTTGTTTAGGGCACATAGCCTTTGAGCCTCACGGTTTGTTTTGTATTGTTTAGTCGGCGTAATTTTTAAATAAAGTAAAATGTACGCTCACCACGCTGCACCTTGGTCCCCATCCTTCAACAGCCATGACAGAACCGCCACTGACTGCAAGCATTGCAAAGAAATCACTAGCCAGCTATTCAGTGGAGTGGTTGTGTGGTCCCAAATCTGGGATTAAGGGTCTCTTTTCCAAGTTTAAAGGAATAAACATTCAACATTGGCCATGCTGTCAATGAAGCAAGATTTGTGCCGCACTCAAAACAACTGGAAACTCGGAACTGGGAAATCTCAGACTTCAGTGTGTTCAAGACGATTGGGAACTTGGAAAAAAATGAGCTCAGACTGGGAAAATTGTTTTGAACAGTCATCCAACTGGGAATTCCATGTTGGGAACTCGGGAGTTCCCAGTTGTTTTGAAAGCACCATAAATCCAGAGAATGATAGATTTTGATGGCAAAGTTTGATGGCAAAGTTTGCCCACAAGAAGGACCGCCTCACCACTTTCAAGTGAGCACAGCACAACAACTGTGAGTCCAAAAATATGTATTGTATTCTGCTACATAAATGACGTAATACGCCAGGAAGAAATGTATACTGTAGCTAAGAAAGTAATACTAAGTGTATGTTGTGTAGTAAGCTGTTAGCAGCCCATGTGTCACACCCTAGGAATTTGGTCCCGCTCCCCTTCAGAACTTAGCTTATTATTCTGACTAGGTGGTGCACATGTAGCCTATATGTCACGCCCTGGTCAAAGTATTTTGTGTTTATCTTTATGTATTTGGTCAGGCCAGGGTGTGGCATGGGGTTTTTGTAATTGTGGTATGTTTGTCTTGGGGTTTTGGTGGTGGTATTGGGATTGTTGCTTAGTGGGTTATCTAGCAAAGTCTATGGCTGTCTGGAGTGGTTCTCAATCAGAGGCAGGTGCTTATCGTTGTCTCTGATTGGGAACCATATTTAGGCAGCCATATTCTTTGAGTTTGTCGTGGGTGATTGTCCTTAGTGTCCTATGTGTACTCTTTGTTAGTTTGCACCAGATAGGCTGTTTCGTTTATTGTTTTTTTGTAGTGTTCGTGTAGTTCGTGTTTCTTTGTTTTATTAAACATGAATCGCAATCGACACGCTGCAGTTTGGTCCGACTCTCCTTCATCACCACTAGAAAACCGTAACACTATAGCCTGTTTTGGAGAAATTTCATCATTGAATATTGTAAGAGCTTTCATTGTCTGCTTATATACCCCCATTATTTATCCTACGATTCTGACTTGATGTACAGGGAGAATAATGTAAGAACGGACCATGTTCTGAATTATGTCGCTGTACATTTCAAAAGCGCTGAACAAATAGTTACAGTATATCAACTACTCGGTCTTAAAATTATGGTTTGCCTCTTATCTGCAAATCACAAAATTATGTAATAGTTTGTACATCTCAATTGTTATATTGCTTACGGTATATAGGTCTCTGTTAGAGGAATTTAACTCCTATATGTTCATTAACCAATTCAATTAAAAAACTGTCAGTTTCTAAGAATTTGTAAGATACTTATTTGCATAAAATGGACCGAGTCCAGTCTCAAAATTAATCAGTAGCGTTTATTTCCCGAGAGCTCTGGTCATAATATCATGTACATTGATATATATACCTCACATTTCGTCATAAATGTCTCTCCTCCTCTAAGATACAATGGCAATACAGTTCACAAGCCTTCCCACATTGTCTGCCACCTGTTAAACAATCTACTACAAGCCCAAGGTCTCTCCCCTCCCTGGGTAGGGACAGAATGTCCTGTAAGGAACACAGTATTCCAGCCGGTCTGTAACGATCGTCTTCGGGAGAAAGAGAGGGGGAACAAAGCGTAGCGTGGTAAGTGTTCATAATTTTAATTAAAGAAAGCACTGAACACTGAATCAATACAAAAATAACAAAATGAACGAACAAAACTAAACAGTTCTGTCTGGTGACATACACACGTAACACAAAGACGGAAAATAAACATCCACACAACCCAGGTGGAAAAAGGCTACCTAAGTATGATTCTCAATCAGAGACAACTAACGACACCTGCCTCTGATTGAGAACCATACTAGGCCGAACACAAAAACCAACATGGAAAAACAAACATAGACTGCCCACCCCAACTCACGCCCTGACCATACAAAAACAAAGACAAAACAAAGGAACTCAGGTCAGAACGTGACACGGTCTAACGATAGCTCCATTCATTTCTAACAAGGAACAGAAAGTCCTTGTTATAATTCTTGACTAAAACTACACAAATTATATTTAGTATTATGATTATAATAAGATTCATACATTCATACAGTAACATAGTAGTATTTTGTTTAGGCATAGTTCTAAGTTAAATGTATACATAATTTAGTCATTATTCATAAAAATCCCATAACAGTCTCTCATTAGTATCTTATTCCTACTTTTTTGATGTTGAAAATATGTAATTGTTTTTCTTAATTTGTCTATTATAATTAGCTCATGTGCTTTTCTTCACGAGGAGGGGATACTATATAATGTTGTTGGGTCTGTAACCATGTTTGCCAGTGGCAGTCTCTTCCAAAAAGTTCAGTAATAGACCCAAGTGATTCCAGTTGAAATTGTGAGGGTTGTTTTGTTTGCGCAATGCGCTGCTTGTGTGTTGGTATATTGTCATTAAAAGTGGATTCTCGTGATTGTATTTTCCTTCCTTTTTAGACCACATACAGTGAATTCGGAAAGTATTCAGAGCCTTCACTTTTTACACATTTTGTTACGTTACAGCCTTATTCTAAAATGTATTAAATTAAACATGTTGCTCATCAATCTACAGACAGTACCCCATAATGACAAAGTGAAAACATATTTTTAGATATACTGTATTTACATAAGAATTCAGACCCTTTTCTATGAGACTCGAAATTTAGCTCAAGTGCATTCTGTTTCCATTGATAATTTTTTAGATTCTTCTACAACTTGATTGGACATGATTTGGAAAGGCACAGACCTGTCTATATAAGGTCCCACAGTTGACAGTGCATGTCAGAGCAAAAACTAAGCCATGAGGTCGAAGGAATTGTCCGTATAGCTTCGAGACAGGATTGTGTCGAGGCACAGATCTGGGGAAGGGTATCAAAACATTTCTGCAGCTTTGAAGCTCCCCAAGAACACATTGGCCTTCATCATTCTTAAATAGAAGAATTTTGGAACCACCAAGAGTTTTCCTTGAGCTGGCCGCCTGGCCAAACTGAGCAATTGGGGGAGAATTGCCTTGGTTAGTTAGGGAGGTGACCAAGAACGAGATGGTCACTCTGACAGAGCTCCAGAGTTCATCCGTGGAGATGTGAGAACCTTCCAGAAGGACAACCATTTCTGCAGCACTCCACCAATCAGGCCATTATGGTAGAGTGGCCAGACGGAAGCCACATGACAGTCCACTTGGAATTTGCCAAAAGGCACCTAAAGGACTCTCAGGCCATGAGAAACAAGATTTTCTGGTGTAATGAAACCATGATTGAACACTTTGGTCTGAATGTCAAGCATCACATCTGGAGGAAACCAGGCAACGCTCATCACCTGGCCAATACATCCCTACGGTGAAGCATGGTGGTGGCAGCATCATGCTGTGGGGATGATTTTCAATGGCAGGAACTGGGAGATTAGTCAGGATCGAGGGAAAGATGAACAGAGCACAGTACAGAGAGATCCTTGAAGAAAAACTGCTCCAGAGTGCTCAGGACTTCAGACTGAAGCAAAGGTTCACCTTCCAACAGGAAAACAACCCTAAGCACACAGCCAAGACCACGCAGGAGTGGTACAAGTCTCTGACTTGTGGCCCAGCCAGAGCTTGGACTTGAACCAGATCGACAACAACCAACTTGACAAAGCTTGTACAATCTAGATGTGCAAAGCTCTTAGAGACTTACCCAGAAAGACTCACAGCTGTAGTCGCTGCCAAAGGTGATTCTAACATGTATTGAGTCAGGGGAGTGAATACTTATGTAAATGAGATATTTCTGTATTTAATTTACAATCAATTTGCAAACATTTAAAAAAACAAACATGTATTCACTTTGTCATTATGGGGTATTGTGTGTAGATGGGTGAGAAAGCTGGAATAAGGGGTAGGATTACTTTTTGAAGCCAATGTATACAGTCTGTTACTGTACATGCAATATGCTTTGTGAACTTCGCTGGACAGAGTTTGCTATCTGGTTTTGTAATAAAACAAATGTGTGGTTGAATTCACTGGCTTCCCCAGTGATTTTACCCACGCACTGCTACTGCTAAAACTAAACTGAAACTAAATAACATAAATTGAAATAGTAATGTTTTTATCAAACAGAACATTTATAGAAACTCTAAAAGCAAACTAAAACTTAACTGAATTTCAAAGAAAAATGAATAGAATTAAAAACGAATAACTAACATAACCTTGGAAAAGAGAGAAGGAGAGGCAGAGACAGGAGGAGAGGAAGAAAGGGGAGAAGAGGATGAGGGGAGGATGAGGGGAGAATAGGAAGAAAGGTGAGGAGAGGAAGAGAGACAAAGAGAAGAAGAGGAAGAGAGAGGGAGAGGAAGGGAGGGGTGCAGGAATAGACATGAAGAGCTTATGTTTACATGATATCTCAGCATTTATATACACTCCACTTTACTAAGCTCTTTTCTGTTTGTCATGCTTATCTAACGTCCATTCACCAATAATTCAACATTCACTATTATTTCACCTACTTCTTCTTTCACCTACTTCCTACTTCTTCTTTAATTCAGGATGTCTCCCCACAGAGGAGCAACGTCTTTGGTTAAATTACTTTATTATACCACACCTTGAAGATTATTGCCTCTACAGCAGGGAACAAAAGAAACGTATACACTTCCATGCTATGTAAAATGAAATAGAAACTTATACACCCTTTCATGGAAGTGTATGAGTTTCTTGTATAGCCTGTGTTCTATAGGCAAACAACTTCAAGCCCATGATGGGAAGTTATGATAATACAGAAGGAACTAAATGTCGCTCAAGTTATTCAAGTAAACAGACGATACAGCAACCACAATGGGGAGAGTTCAAAGTCTAATGAGTGGCAGACACACCTATTATGCATGACAGTCCCAAGTAAATGATTATCTGGAAGTCCCAGGTAGAGTATAAACTTTACATAAGGATCATCAACACACCACTGACCAGCCGTATCACCTCTTACTGTACTACAAACAGCCTTCTCTCCTCTGTGAAAGATGTCCAGCTCTGTAACAACCACCACTAACGGGGTGGTGGTCATCACCCATGTACACCCCACTGGCAACGGGATGGGGGTCGCTTCTGCCCCTCACTGTTTGGGACAGACGGTTTCCTCAGTGCTGGGAAGTTTCCGGGCAGGGCAACCAAAAGCGCTGGGGGTATGAATTTCTGTTATACATCATTTGAAAATTAATTTGAAGTTTAAAAAAAAATACAATTTTAGTTGAAGGTACTGGAAGAAAATTAAAATTAATTTCCTTCTTTGTACTTTGTTTTTCTCTCACAGACCATACAGATCATGGTTGGTTTGATGATGCTGTTGACAGGAATCGTGATGGCTACAGGACCACAAGTAGACAATATTGGAGTAATCAGCGGAATATTTGTCTGGGGATCTATCATTGTGAGTGAGCTGTTCTGTCTAGCAATCCTACCTTACATTTCCTGTCTCTCTTGATGCAAACAAAACATCCTAATAATTGAATAATGTCACAATTTGAAAAGAAATGCATTAAAAACAAATGTCAAAATATATTTTTTAAATGTATGGTAATGCTTTATAACGAATTACTTAACTAATGACTTTTATCACTGTATATGTATTTGGCTAGGCCTATGCCATTAATACACTCCGTTTGTATTGACTTCTATGGAAGTAATTAAACTTGAATTTGAACTTTGGTCATACTGTACACTACTTTTGTAGTGTACTGTGTAGAGAATAGGGTGCCATTTGGGACTCAGCCTTGTATAACAACTTCCTTGTTCCTTCTCAGTATGTCATTGCAGGCTCTCTAACTGTTGCTGCTGACAACAATTTGAACACATGTCTGGTCAGTATCAACTATTTTTTTCCCTCAATAAAGTTCAGGCTTTTGATTTATAAAGTTCCACTCTATTTCAAAACAGAATCTACTTTATATATAGGCACTTATTTTTCCGTTCAACCTGCTTCTTTTCCTCCCACAAACACAAGCAAGTGGGGGTGGGAACTGGCGATTCAACAACTGCAGATTGCACCTTTAATGAAGACATGTAATAATGATTGTCAACACACTGTATTCTATATTGTATTTCATTCTTCACAACCAATCATTCATCCCCATGTCCTCTTTCTGCTCTCTGTCCCTTAGGTAAAAGGCTCCCTTGGAATGAATGTTGTCGCCACGGTTATTGCTCTTACTGGCACCATTCTGCATTCTTTGGACAGTGCTGGGATCTTCTTTTACAACTACTACTGTGACTATCCAGACTATCCTTCATACAACCCTCCATCCTTTGTCTGCCAACAGTATTGGGTATATACCAAATGCTTATTCCTTTGGTCAGGAGATATTTGTAAATCGGTAAAGGGGGATTTATCATCTATAATTGTATTGCTAGACATACTGTTGAATGTTTTTTATTCGTTTAAATTATACACCATCTGTAGAATATGTGACATCTCCAACATGCAAGCAATAGTGAATTAGATGCTATTGAGTTAATTTATACTTCTTGTTAGCCCACGCTGAAACAGGAGTCAAAGTTTAATTGTACATAATTGCTCCAAAATGGCAGGGTAGTCTAGTCAACTGCTGTTTCCTGTTCCTCTCTGTCTATAGATCAGGTCCCAGGGAATTTCAGGTGTTTTGCTTGTTTTCTCCATGTTGGAGTTCATAGTGTCCATCTGTGTCTCGTCATTCGCCTGCAGAGCAGTCTGCCAGTGCTGCCGTTCCAACCCTGAGGTGAGTCTATGGACATAGATTTCTGTCAAAATGTGGTACAAGATTTAAACTGAAATCTAGCTCCGAATACAGTGTGGTCCCGAAATTATTGACACCCTTGATAAAAAAATTAGCAAAAATTACTGTATAAAATAAATCATTCAATACTGAGCTACATTGTATGCAACCAAAATGTATACTAATTACAATTGCTTAGAGAAAGAGATTTTGCTTAACAAGTGTTGTTTTTTTTCAAAAGGTATGGGTAAAAATGAATGACACCCCTGTTTTCAGTACCTCACTGTGCAAGGATAACAGCACTTGCACTATTTCTAAAATGTTTTATGATTTGGAGACCACACTGCGAGGGATCTTAGACCATTCCTCTGTACAGAATCCTTCCAGATCATTGATATCCTTTGTCTGCGCTTATGGTATGGGGTTCTCTAAATAGCTCTATGTTCATGTCATCTGACCAAATCACAGTGTCCAATCCGAGTGCCAATGTTGTTTAGTAAACTCCAGGCATTGGTTGGGTGACATGAAAATAGCTTTGGCCACGCACACCAGTTTGGCATCGAAATGAGAATGCACAGAAAATAACCCCATATCTACCATAAAATATGGTGGTGGGTCTTTGATGTTATGGGGTTAATTTTCTTCCACTGGTCCTGGGCCCCTTGTTAAGGTCAATGGCATCATGAACTTTAGCCAGTGTAGGAGCCAATTTGGGTGCATCTTATATTATGGTCTTATTTGGGCAATTACACTCCCGACCACTAGGGGACAATATAACCAATGGTGTGTATAACCCCTGGTTGACTGACACCCCCTGTCACTGTATTGAAGCCACCGAGCACAGCCATCTTGGCACTCCTGCTCCAGTGTGCGGACGTGGGAGAGCTCACGGTTCTTACTTTTGTTATGACAATTTGCTGCCAACACAGCGGCCGTGAGCTCAAACCTTGGAAGGATTTCTGATTCATGGGAGCAACTCTCTCTTTTCCCAGCATGAATGAAAGATGTACAGTACCAGTTTGAGAAGTTTTTCAGAATCATTGAAGAGAAAAGTATGGTCCATCCCATTGAGTATTTCACCACACCCTCATATGCCATGTCTTTAAATATGCATATAGATGGATTAAAAGTAAACTTACATTGTAAAACTTCTGGCTACCAACTTTCTAACTCCATCTATAATTTTTTGACTTTATAGCACTCCCAGAAGACATTAATTATTGAGTCATTGCTAGTTGTACACTTAAGTCCTGAACAGTCATTCTTAAAATGACTTTTTATCTCATGGTAACTGCCAGCAAGTTTGAAAATACAGGCTGAGTGAGAGGGAGCTTATATTCTTGAGCTTGCCTTGACTGACAGCTCTTTGAAACTCCTATGTCAAGTAAATTGGATTCAGTGAGCAGTTTTGCAGTAAAATAATCTCAAGCAAATTTGGTGGCACACAAAGCAACTCAAACAACATTCAAATTGCATCAAAGATAACATTGTTTTTATACGTCTTCCGTTTAGCATGTCTCTTGTGATGCGGTTCACAGCAGCATTGGTGGATGTGTTGATTAGTTATATTCCAACACTCCCTTCGTCTTGTGTCAATATCGGTTCTTCTTAAATCTTCATCTAAAAGTTTTATATTTTTATTACCTATCATACTCTATGTGAATCCTTTTCTGAGTCAAATAGGATTCCCTCAACATTTCTTTGATGTCCAAAAGATTTCAGATAGAAATTTAGTGTATAGAACTTTTCAATTGCATGTATTTGAAAATGTCTACATTAGTCAGTCTAAAATTGCTTTTTAATTCTGTAATGGAAAAATCATTTTATTTCCTATGCCTTTAGTTTTCCATGGGGCCAATTTATCAGTGAACTCTGAAAAGCTATCCAAGGATTGTTCCATAGGGTTGTGTTTTTAGGGAGTGATATTGGTTCTTTTAGTATGCATTTCATTTTCTTCAATATTGTTAGTGTTCTTAACTATAAAATTGTTAATGTTCTTATTTATCCTTTGAAAATAGACTTGTGAAAAGATTCTGAGGATTAGCATGCACAACTTCAATATGTGCCCATTGTTCTTCTTTAGTGCACTTAACAATATGTTGCAAGTAAAAGCCTTGTGTGGCGAGTTGATACAATTCCAAGTCTGGAAGGTTAAAACAACCCTCAGACTTTGGAAGATGTCAAACTTTCCTTTTTATTCTATGAGTTGTATTTACCCATAAATTCTGTCATGGTAAGTATACTTTTTTAAAGAATATCTTCGGTGGGGTAATTGGTATTACCGAGAATAAATATAAAAACAAAGAAATTGTTATTTCGCCACAAACTCAACATTTTGCAATGTCTATCTCAGTCTCCGGATTTAAAATCCATTGAAAACATGTGGGTTGAATTGAATAGGGCAGTCCATAAATGCAGACTAAGGATCTGGAAGGATCTGGAAGGATTCTGTTTGAAGGAGTTGTCTTTGTGAGATAATGTCTAGATGCTTTTTATAGTGGAGATCAAGTTTATAAATTGCTTGGCTGGGCTGATGAGACAGTGGATTGCACAGTCAGATGGAACAGAGTAAATAGGCATTTTAACAGCATAGATTTAGCCAGTGGTAACTTGTGGAATAGACAAGTGTCCACATACTTTTGTCTATACAGTGTTTGTTCTGCAACTGTAAGAGCGCTGAGCAGTCATAACACCTGTATATTTGATAAGCAATTTATATAAATGGACTTAAAATGTACATGTCTGTCTTTTAGCAAGTGTTCGTCATTGGGAATCAAATACCGGTACCTCATGGCTGCATGACTCCAAGCAACGCACCTTTCCCTCCTCAGAACAACTACGAGGTATGACATATTTGGAGGTTGATTTGCAGGGTTCCATATAAAATAGGCTGCTCATTATCTCAAATTAACATTTAGATTATCTCAACAGTGTCCTAGTTACTCTTGAGTAATTTTACTTGCAGGCCTGATGTGGCCTTTAAGCCATTTGTTTCAGGACACTGAAATAGGGTAAAGCTTGGCCTCAAAATAAGGCCTCATGAGATTTATAATGTGTTTTCATTCAGTTTAATTATAATGATAACATTTGCATAGGAACTCACTTGGTGAAGGGTTACCAGGACACATACTCAGAGCATGCGCTGACCGGCTGGCAAGTGTCTTGAATTACATTTTCAAACTCTCCCTGACCCAGTATGTAATACATACATGTTCCAAGCAGACCACCATAGTCCACAGGGACTATGGTGGTCTGCTTGGAACATGTATGTATTACATACTGGGTCAGGGAGAGTTTGAAAATGTGCCCAAGAAGGCCAAGCTAACCTGTCTAAATGACATTCATATATGTAGCCATGAAATGCATTGAAAGGCTGGTCAAGGCTCACATCAACACCATTATCCCAGACACCCTGGACCCACTTCAATTCGCATATCGCCCCAACATATCCCCAGATGACGTAATCTCTTTTGGACTCCACACTGCCCTCTCCCACCTGGACAAAAGGAACACCTACAGTACCAGTCAAAAGTTTGGACACACCTACTCATTCAAGGATTTTTCATTATTTTTACTATTTTCTACATAGTGAAGACATCAAAACTATGAAATAGCACACATGGAATCATGTAGTAAACAAAAAAGTGTTTAAAAAAATCCAAATACATTTCAGATTCTTTGAATTAGCCACCCCTTGCCTTGATGACAGCTTTGCACACTCTTGGCATTCTCTCAGCCAGCTTCACCTGGAAAGCTTTTCCAACAGTCTTGAAGGAGTTCCCAGATATTCTAAGCACTTGTTGGCTGCTTTTCTTTCCCTCTGCGGTACAACTCATCCCAAATCGTCTCAATTGGGTTGAGGTCGGGTGGTTTGGATGCCAGGTCATGTGATGCAGCACTCCATCACTCTCCTTCTTGGTTAAATAGCCCTTACACAGCTGTGTGTTTTGGGTCATTGTCCTGTTGAAAAACAAATGTTAGTCCCACTAAGCACAAACCAGATGGAATGGCGTATCGCTGCATAATGCTGTGTTAGCCATCCTTTTTAAGTCTGCCTTGAATTACAAATAAATCACAGACCGTGTAACCAGCAAAGCACCCCCACACCATCCCACCTTCTCCTCTATGCTTCATGTGGTGGGAACCGCACATGCGGAATTCATCCATTCATCTACTCTGTGTCTCATAAAGACTAGAACTAGAATCTCTAGAATCTCAAATTTGAACTCATTAGATCAAAGGACACATTTCCACCAGTCTAATGTCCATTGCTCTTATTATTGATGTCCTTTAGTAGTGGTTTCTTTGCAGCAATTCAACCATGAAGGCCTGATTCACGCAGTCTCCTCTGAATAGTTGATGTTGAGATGTGTCAGTTACTTGAACTCTGTGAAGCATTTATTTGGGCTGCAATTTCTCCTTGGGAATTGTCAGAATAATAGCAGAGAATGATTTATTTATGCTTTTATTTATTTCATCATTCCCAGTTGGTCAGAAGTTTACATTCACTCCATTAGTATTTGGTAGCATTGCCTTTAAATTTACTTGGGTCAAACGTTTTGGGTAGCCTTCCACAAGCGTCCCACAACAAGTTGGGTGAATTTTGGCCCATTCCTCCTGACAGAGCTGGTGTAACTGAGTCAGGTTTGTAGGCCTCTAGCTTGCACACGCTTTTTCAGTTCTGCCCACAGATTTTCTATGGGATTGAGGTCAGGGCTTTGTGATGGCCACTCCAATACCTTGGCTTTGTTGTCCTTAAGCCATTTTGCCACAACTTTGGAAGTATGCTTGGGGTCATTGTCCATTTGGAAGACCCATTTGCGACCAAGCTTTAACTTCCTGACTTATATCTTGAGATGTTGCTTCAATATATCCACATAATTTTCCTCCCTCATGATGACACCTATTTTGTGAAGTGCACCAGTCCCACTTGCAGCAAAGCACCCCACAACATGATGCTGCCACCCCCGTGCATCACAGTTGGGATGGTGTTCTTCAGCTTGCAAGCTTCCCCCGTTTATCTCCAAACATAACGATGGTCATTATAGCCAAACAGTTCTATTTTTGTTTCATCAGACCAGAGGACATTTCTCCAAAAAGTACGATCTTTGTCCAAATGTGCAGTTGCAAACCGTAGTCTGGCTTTTTTATGACGGTTGTGGAGCTGTTTAAAGGCACAGTCAACTTAGTGTATGTAAACTTCTGACCCACTGGAATTGTGATACAGTGAATTAATTATAAGTGAAATAATCTGTTTAAACAATTGTTGGAAAATTACTTGTGTCATGCACAAAGTAGATGTGCTAACCGACTTGCCAAAACTATAGTTTGTTAACAAAAAATGTGTGGAGTGTTTGAAAAACGGGTTTTAATGACTCCAACCTAAGTGTATGTAAACTTCCAACTTCAACTGTACATACCTCTCCATATTGATCTGTTACTGGTACTCCCTGTATTTAGCTCCATTATTGTGTATTTGTTGTATTTTTTTAATGTAATTTTTAAACCCTGCACTATTGGGAAGGGCTCGTAAGCAAGCATTTCAAGGGGTACAGTTGTATTCATTTCAAGGGGTACAGTTGTATTCCGTGCATATGTCGTGAAGAATCGTTTCAAAATACACTGCTCAAAAAAATAAAGGGAACACTAAAATAACACATCCTAGATCTGAATGAATGATATATTCTTATTAAATACTTTTTTCTTTACATAGTTGAATGTGCTGACAACAAAATTACACAAAAATTATCAATGGAAATCAAATTTATCAACCCATGGATGTCTGGATTTGGAGTCACACTCAAAATTAAAGTGGAAAACCACACTACAGGCTGATCCAACGTTGATGTCCTTAAAACAAGTCAAAATGAGGCTCAGTAGTGTGTGGCCTCCACGTGCCTGTATGACCTCCCTACAACGCCTGGGCATGCTCCTGATGAGGTGGCGGATGGTCTCCTGAGGGATCTCCTCCCAAACCTGGACTAAAGCTTCCGGTGTTGGTGGATGGAGCGAGACATGATGTCCCAGATGTGCTCAATTGGATTCAGGTCTGGGGAACGGGCGGGCCAGTCCATAGCATCAATGCCTTCCTCTTGCAGGAACTGCTGACACCCTCCAGCCACATGAGGTCTAGCATTGTCTTGCATTATAGGAGGAACCCAGGGCCAACCGCACCAGCATATGGTCTCACAAGGGGTCTGAGGATCTCATCACGGTACCTAATGGCAGTCAGGCTACCTCTGGCGAGCACATGGAGGGCTGTGCGGCCCCCCCAAAGAAATGCCACCCCACACCATGACTGACAACATCCGCCAAACTGGAGGATGTTGCAGGCAGCAGGATGTTCTCCATGGCAACTCCAGACTCTGTCACGTCTGTCACATGTGCTCAGTGTGAACCTGCTTTCATCTGTGAAGAGCACAGGGCGCCAGTGGTGAATTTGCCAATCTTGGTGTTCTCTGGCAAATTCCAAATGTCCTGCACGGTGTTGGGCTGTAAGCACAACCCCCACCTGTGGACGTTGGGCCCTCATACCACCCTCATGGAGTCTGTTTCTGACCGTTTGAGCAGACACATGCACATTTGTGGCCTGCTGGAGGTCATTTTGCAGGGCTCTGGCAGTGTTCCTCCTGCTCCTTCTTGCACAAAGGCGGAGGTAGCGGTCCTGCTGCTGGGTTTTTGCCCTCCTACGGCCTCCTCCACGTCTCCTGGTGTACTGGCCTGTCTCCTGGTAGCGCCTCCATGCTCTGGACACTACGCTGACAGACACAGCAAACCTTCTTGCCACAGCTCGCATTGATGTGCCATCCTAGATGAGCTGCACTACCTGAGCCACTTGTGTGGGTAGTAGACTCCGTCTCAGGCTACCACTAGAGTGAAAGCACCGCCAGCATTCAAAAGTGACCAAAACATCAGGCAGGAAGCATAGGAACTGAGAAGTGGTCTGTGGTTACCACCTGCAGAACCACTCCTTTATTGGGGGTGTCTTGCTAATTGCCTATAATTTCCACCTGTTGTCTATTCCATTTGCACAACAGCATGTGAAATGTATTGTCAATCAGTGTTGCTTCCTAAGTGGACAGTTTGATTTCACAGAAGTGTGATTGACTTGGAGTTACATTGTGTTGTTTAAGTGTTCCCTTAATTTTTTTGAGCAGTTTATAAACTTACAAGAACTTGTGAATTCAATACAGGCTTTTAATACAAACATATCAGAAGCCTAGATGGTCCGCGGAACACATACTTTCCCAGAGCACTGGCTCTGTATTTATACACACACAGCATATGAGTCCATTCTACATGTTAATGAAGTTACTTCCCTCAGGTCATCTGCCACCATTATCTCTCAGTCCAGGCTTCCTGCTTGTTCATTAACACCTGTATCCGCTCTTGATTAGATTACAATGGTGGCAGGACCCTCTCGTGTCCTAAAATTACTATATGTCTATCTTACCCTAAGCACTTATGGCCTTTACCCTAAGCACTGATGTCCTTTACCCTAAGCACTTATGTTTGTTCCTCTCTATCTAATCTTTATAATGGTATCCTGCTCTTTCCATAATAGATCATGTATTTAAGTGTCACCTCCTCCTCTTTACCTTTATGCACTTTAAGGCACGTACGGCTTCGGCCATTACACTTATGTCTGTTTAATCTTTGGTTTCCTGTCCACTTTTTTTGTGGTCTAATGTACACCTTTGCTCTACAGTATTATGTTTGTCCGTATATGTACCGTTTGCTCCCACAAATGTGACAAATAAAATTTGATTTGTTCATTCACTATAGCTCAGCGTTCAACACCATAGTGCACTCCAAGCTCATTACTAAGCTCAGGTCCCTGGGACTGAACACCACCCAGGTGGTAAGGGTAGGGAACAACACATCCGCCATGCTTACACTCAACACGGGGGCCCCTCAGGGGTGTGTGCTTTGTCCCCTCCTGTACTCACTTTTCACCCATAACTGCATGGCCACGCATGACTCCAACACCATCATCAAGTTTGCTGACGACACAGCGGTGGAAGGCCTGATCACCGACAACAATGAAACAGCCTATAAGAAGAAGGTCAGTGACCTGGCAGTCACCTCTATACCAGGCGCTGGTAGAAGAAGGCCCTAAACATAATCCAGACTGCATCCCAAGTCATAAACTGTTTTCTCTGTTACTGCACGGCAAGTGGTTTGAATGCACCAAGTCTGGAACCAACAGGACCTTGAAGGGCATTAACTCCCAAGCCATAAGACTGCTAAATAGTTAGTCCTGTTAGCTTTTTGGTTATCTGCATTGACCCCCTTTTGCACAAACTCTTTTGACTCATCACATACGCTGCTGATATTGATTATTATCTATCGTGTTGCCGAGTCACTTCACCCCTACCTATATGCACATATCTACCTCAATTACCTCATAACCCTGCACATCGACTCTGTACTGGTACCCCTCATATTTAGCCATGTTATCGTTACTCATTGTGGATTTATTCCTCATTTTATAATTTTTCTCTCTGCATTGTTGGGAATGCCCCGTAAATAAGCATTTCACTGTTAGTCTACACTTAAAGGAAGCATGTAACAAAACAAATTTGATTTGATTCTGTCCCTAACTATAAAAATACAAATAAATAATATATAACTATATATATATATATATATATAAAATATATCACTTAAACTAAATAAAAACAAACAATAAAGGTCTGAAAACGAACTGAAGCTGAACTGAATTAAAAATAAACATAAAAAAACTGATAACTTAAAAACTATATAATAACAAGGATGTGATGATCATGCAATATTGACACTACAGGCTCAACCTAGTAAGTAAATACTGAGCATGTGTGCTGTAGCTTTTTTGTTAACATCTCTCTATTGTAGAATTTCTATCATAGTCTGCAACCCAAATGGCATCTTAATCCTTATATAGTGCACTACTTTAGGGTGCAGGCTTTGGTCAAAGGTAGAGCGCTAAGTATAGGGAATAGGGTGCTATTTGGGACATATCTGTCCTATTATGTACTGTGTTGTTTCTACAGACTGTGATCTACCCAAAGGGTCCCGAGGGAGACGATATGGGAACAGGGTTTCAACAGAAACCCCTGCCTCCACAAAACACTGCTTTCATCCATTGAGAATTGGGCTTCTGTGAATACATTGCTCTTTTTCTTGTTAAAATTGTGATTTCTAGGGCTATTTTTCTGATCCAAGCCAGGCAATGGTTGGCACCACATCACTGATCTGAATCATTTGACAGTTCAATATTGATATTGAAGTATAATGTTTAGGTTACTATATGTTACTATATGGTTGAGTTTTTGTAATTTCTCTCCTTTTTTTATTGATATAAGTTAATTAGAATTTATTATATAAACGTATAGTACATTTATCAACTAACATCAGCCACTGCTACATTACATTATATGATATTGAGGCATCACTTTCTTTTAATAACATGCAAATACATATTTAACTTAATGTCTTCAAACAAGTCTTGACTTAAACATTAAAAAACTGACAGAAGAAAATGTGAGTTGGGAGTCACTTTTATCTTTCATACAACGTAATTAATGACATTCATATTTTGGGTCTGAAAACATCCTGATAAGGAGGGAGTGGTGCTTGGATGTTTACATTGGGCATTGGCCTATATCCTTTCTATCTTGAGTATGTGCAACATTAAACATCATGAACAGTCAAAATCATGTGTTTCATTAAATTTGATTTTAAATTTGATTTTTTTAGAAAGAAACCCTATCAAAGTATGATGACCAAATGATTGTTGCTTCTACAGTGCCACATTTGTGGGTTTTAAAGCATGAACTGTTTGTTTCAAGTCCTGCCACAACATCTCAATTGGGATTAGGTCTGGATTTTGACTAGGCCATTCCAAAATTTAAAATGTGTTGCTTTTTAACCATTTTCATGTACTTGATTGTGTGTTTTGGATAATTGTCTTGCTGCGTGACCCAGCTGCGCTTCAGCTTCAGCTCACAGATGGATGGCCTGACATTCTCCTGTAGAATTCTCTGATACAGTGCAGAATTCATGGTTCTTTCTATTAAGGCAAGTTGTCCAGGTCTTGAGGCAGCAAAGCATCCTCAAGAAGAGCTTTTGGGAATGTTTTGTTTTTTTGTCATATAATCCTCCTTTTAAAATATGTATACTTACCTGGAGTGACGTTTTATTACACGCATACTTACCCAGAGTGGCCTTTAAACATGCATAGTTACCTAATTACTTACCTGAAAAACTTACCTGATATCCAAACCGATGTGTAGACGGTATGTTGCTGTCCGTGAGAGGACCTCTGTGTAATCCTCTCTGCCGCTCCTGTTGAACAATGTAAACACCATCAGCATCAACAATAACCACAGCCATTCATCCCAAACAACATCAGCAATAACCACGACCATTCATCCCACCGCTCAAAAATCACAAAACACCACTCCCCCCATAGTATTCTGAAGAACAAGTTTTCATTCCCTACTTTCTATTTTGAATACTGTTTTTTACCCCTAACCCAAGACCCCTTAGCCTAAACTAGATCCGTATCCTATTTCCAACACTTCCCTTTAAACTAGCGTTTCTCAAAGTCGGTCCTCGGTACCCCAAGGCGTGCAGGTTTTGTTTTTTTGCCCTAACACTACACAGCTGATTCAAATGATCAAAGCTTGATGATTAGTTGATTATTTGGGGTCCAGAGGACCAAGTTTGGGAACCCTGCCTTAAACCTAAACCCTTACCCTAAACTGGGTTTGTATGCTTTACCCAATCCCTCCTCCACTATATTATATTTTTTTCTTTACTTCTTTACATGTTTAATTCATTAAAGTTTTTGTTTTAATAAAATCAAGCTGAGAAAGATTTTTTTTTAACATCTTTCCTTTTGTACCTTGCCAAACCTGACCTTCACCTGACAGATACATGGAGAAGAGATATCCCTACCAGTCCCAAAGTTTGTCAGCGCACCACAAGAGGGATGCCAAATGGGAGATGTGTATATAAAAAATATATATCTTTGATGCAATTTCAGTGTTGTTTGAGATGATTTCACTGCGATGCTGCTCACTGAATCAAGTCAAGTTGCTTGACATAGGCATTTCAAAGAGTTGTCACTCAGCCTGCCTTTTCGGACGCTTGCCTTTTGGTTGATCCATTTGTGGTTTAGAAAGTGGGTGGGTTAGAAAGGAGTTGCGTGCAGTTTAATCAGTGAAGGTAACCTGCAGTGGACTTGTGATATTTGTGTGTGTTACTTCTGGCCAGAGGGAGAAGGCACTTTGTGTCACGCAACTTGGGTCAATATCTGTTTCTTGTTTAGCTCTTAGGAATAAGGCACCATTGAAAGGAGTGATTTCTGGGGTAGCGTTAAGTGTGAAGGTGGAACAATTTAAGTTAAAATTCCTGGTCTTTGTGATGCATCCCGTTTGGTGCGACGCAGACCAGGTGGGGAGCGTGGTGAAAAAGTCATTGTCAGTCCTTTTGAGTTTTGAGTCAGAGTCTCAAAGTCATGTTAGGATATATTAGTTATCCTGTTAGAGCTGTTTTGCAGAATCCACTGCACTGTTTCAGATGCAACAATTCTGTTCATGTTGCAGAAGTGTGTAAGTGGGAGATTCCAAGATGTGGGAAGTGTGCTGGAGGGCATGCGACAGAGGATTGTGTAGTTTCGGTGGATAAAGTTGTGTGTGTCAATTGTAGGGGTGCTCGTGATGCTGGGGATCAGAGGTGTCTGGTGCGAGAGAGGCAGATTAGTGCGGAGGATGGGTCAAGGGTGCTGGATCCTGAGAGGATCCCAGTGAATAGTAGATTTGTGCCAGTACAAAGGAATAGGGTAATGAGTGAGCTTCAGTAAGGTTGGCTTCTTAGCGTTCATAGCAAGGGTTATCAACTGTACCGCAGAAATGGAAAGTTAATCACAGAAAATGGATGTTATGGTGGCAGCTGCAGAGAAGTATTTGGGTATATGAGATTTGACTTCAGAAAAGTTACAGGGTTTGCTGAGGGGTGTTGTCCCATCCTCCCAGGCTGTTGGCATAGGCAGAAACAGATATGGTCAAAGTAGTAGAATGGGGTAGTGGGTTTTTAATGAGTGTAGGTGACCATTGCAGAGAAGTACTTGGGTGTAGGGCTGTGGCGGTCACAATTTCGTCAGCTGGTGATTGTCAAGCAAATAACTGCAGGTCTCACAGCAATTGACCGTTAATTAACATAAACACATTTAGCATCTCCGAGCTTCCAGACATAGCCTTACAAGCCACTGATGCAGACCTTCGGAACATCTACATTTTAAAAAGTCTAATCAATCCATGTAATGTAGCCTACACCATCACAATATTGATTTCAGACAGGTCTGAGACAAAGAAAATGTAGTCTATTTCAAAAGAACGGAATAGCAAACTCTGAGTTGTCCGCATGATAGGTCCTGATCTGGCTATGCCATATGGCTGTGGGCTACACAAGTTAATTTAGCAGACAAGATTTGCTTAGAATTCCGCAGCATTATTTGATATTATTTTATAGTATGAAGAACACAATTTAACAAAGCTGAATAAAATAGAAAATATATTTTCTTCAAATGATTATAGGGAGTGCGCACATGCAGCTACTCTGTGTTGACTGGTTAACAAAGAAACAGGTACTCTTATATGCTTAATTTAGAGTTATTTATGTAACTTTAGTTGTGATACAAACATCGGGTGATATATTTTTAACACATTCTAAGGCTGCATGATGCGACTCTAATGATGATTTGCATGAAAAAGTTGCATGAAAGGCATGAGCTCTGCTTTATTTGCGCCATAGAGAGGCTTTTATTCTCTATTTTGGTTAGGCCAGGGTGTGACTAGGGTGGGCATTCTAGTTTATTCTTTCTATGTTTTTCTGTTTCTATGTTTTGGCCAGGTATGGTTCTCAATCAGGGACAGCTGTCTATCGTTGTCTCTGATTGGGAATCATACTTTTTAGGTAGCCTTTTTCCCTTTTGTTATTGTGGGTAGTTGACTTTGTTCGTGGCATTGTTGAGTTTCACGGTAGTTTCCTTGTAAAAAAAAGAAAGGTACGCTCATCACGCTGCGCTTTGGTCCGGTCATTTCCACCCTGACGACAGCCGTGACAGAGTCTCTCATTCACAATTTGACAAGCACTTGATAATGCCTAAAATTTCACACCGGCATCTCCTTTGTGTGGTCGCACTGCCCCCTAAAAAAAAACTTTTGCAGCCAGTGGCCGTTGTGCCCATAGGCTGAATATAATAACTATAGTCCCTTATCCCAGCTGCATGCTGCATGCTCCGAAGCACCTCTCTTGGGTCTTTCTCACAGGCTACAAGTGAAAACAGGCACATCCGTGTGTTGTGTTCTTTTCCGAAGATATTGTAAGAACTGTCCACATTTACTTTTCGTCAGCCAATAAGATGAGTAGGCCTAATGAACAGCAAAAGCACTAGCCTATGTCAATCTACTATCCCCCATAGTACAAAAGTTGACTTATTCTATTCTGTGCGAGGAAGAAATATTCCAAACATGGTCTGGGACAGTCGTGGGATGTGCTAGATCCCAAATTAATAAATGTTTTTTATGCAATGAGGCTTGACACAACAGATTAGCTTATAATGTTGATAAACTATTAGGCTATTTCTTTACATTATAAGGCAACAAAAGTGACCGCAAATTTGATTAATGCTTTTATTATGAAGGAGCATTTTATGGTGAAAATATCTTCCCCAGTGGCGATTTAGGGCTCTTAAATCTTGGTGGGGCAAACACCAAAACTTTTTTTTAGATGCATGCCAGCAAAGCCACTACACAACACAACACTAAACAATACATTAATTGCACTGTAACGGTTACAAACGGTACCCACAAATTGTTAGGGCCTACATAAAGCTGTCCCAACAGCAGAACTTATTTTCAGCGCAATGGAGTGAATCTTTATGTCAGGGGTTCACCTAGGGGTCATGATAGGGGATGTACCAAATGTTTGATGTATTATAATAATTGATGTTGTATTAATAGAAGGGGGGGGGTTATAAGACCCCTCCCTCCTTACATTATAGGGTCCTAGACTACAGATTAACAATATATATATATTAATTATAGAGGTTTAATATTGTTCCACAGTTGTTTTCTAGTTTCTCTGCCTCTTTTAAAGAAGGTCTGAGAAATGTGTGACTGAGACAGAACTCTGCAGGGGAGTGAAAGAGATAAGAGACTAGTCAGACATTCCACAATATATCAACTTGGGGAGTGGACATTTACTGCTTAGCCCTGAGAAAACACTGGAACTATTGTATCTCTCTTGCAAGTTTGTATAGCTGTGTACACATGGGCTTCCTCTGATGAGTAGAAGGTAATAATGTATGCAGTGACATCACTAGGGCTGGACTTCGGGTTTAATAAAATAACTTGGGACCTTTTCTATTTTGCAGAACTTACTAGGAAACATGCGTGCTACGTTCCTGTTGTCATCTTCTGTCTGCAATTGCATTAATAAAGGTTTTTGAATGATTTAATTAAAGATATTGTCAGAATGCTAATTTCACCAATGATTAACAAGGAACAAACCCCAACACTTACCACTGCTACACCTGGCTATCAGCGGAACCTTGTCTGGCAGCGAAAATTTCATTCAGCCTCATTTACTGCCTTTTCAAAAACAAAGCTGATATGGCAGACTTGCTTAGATAAATGTGATTTCAACTGACAATTGAGATGTACAATCTATGGCATAATGGGACAACGTCCGGATAAGAGGCAATCTGTAATTTCGTTTAAGACATTAATGAGCGAGCTAGGATGGATGTAGTCATTTGTTCAGCACTTTTGAAATGTACAGCTACAGAATTCAGAACATGGGCTGTTCTTACAGTGTTCACCAAGTCAGAACCATGGATAAATAAAGGGTACATATAAGCAGACAATGAAGCTCTTACAATATTAGATCATGAAAAACAGGCTACATTTGCACCACCAAGTCAGAACAGTAGGCTAAATCAGGAGGGGGAAAGGGATCAAATTATTAGGGTGAGGCACATGGGCAACTAACAGCTTAGTATACAAAATACACTTAGCATTACTTTCTTAGCTACAGTATACATATCTCCCTGGCATATTACATCATTTATGCAGCATCATACACAACATTTTTGGACTCACGCTGTTGTGCTCACTTGAACATGAAGGTGGTGCAGTGGTTCTTCTTCGGCAAAGTTTAGCATCAAACTTTGTGGTCAAACTGGCATTTTCTGGAGTTGTCGTGCTTTCAAGACAACTGGGAACTCAGAAAAAAACAAGATTCAATCATGATATCAATGATCTTCAGGTCGGAGCTCTAGAAAGAGGCCCGAGTTCCCGACTTGGAATTCCGAGTTGGATGACCTTTCAAAACATATTTTCCCAGTCTGAGCTATTTTTTTCTGAGATCCCCGTTACCTTGTACACAGCAGAAGTCATGCTACATTGACAGCATGGCTACTGTATTTAACCTTTTCTGGCCCATCATGTTGTCATGACGTTGCCCTCTGAGTACAGCGAGCACCATCCCCCGCTCTCTGCTTCTACAACCAGACTGCTTGTGGTCAGGGGTCGTAAATTCCTGAGAAGACCTCATGGACACACAGTTATAGAGAGTAATTTTTCATGGAGACAAAGGAAATCTTTCCATCTCACGGAAAAAGTGTAAAAGATCGGTGAAGAATCCAGCTACGAACTGGTCCGTTTGGCACAACTTGGGAAGCTCAAGAGAGACGGTGTGGCCACATTACCATAACGCTGTTTATATAATAGCCTCAGATATGAGGTTTTACATCTAATTGTTGTATAAGATGAATGAGTGAGTATGATACTGTTTGTATAATTGTGTAATATGATTTTGGACTGTTTAATGAAGAATTAATACAATTCCCTTTTGATTTGAACTAAATCAGAGGACCGCCACTGAGCCCAGTTAGGGTCAGACATCCTGGGACAGCCTTTTCTGCCATTCTGAATAAAACCCAACTTTGAGAAATTATCACCAGACCATGTTTTTCTCCATTAGGGGAGGACAAAGGTTGTAGACCATTGCTGAATCTTTTAACCATACCACGTGGTTAAACTCGTAGACTATCGATACCGACAGAATAAGAACAAGTCTTTGATATTGATTACTAGTCTGCAGCTAGGAATTCGGTATCATTGAACGCGAAGAACGACAACTGCCCGAAACAGCCATTCTATAACGAATGTCACTTTGAACTATCCCCTCTAACCAAGACAGAGAGAGAGAGGGAGAGAGACGGACAATTCTACAAAAGAAAGACTTTTCACCAGCGATCAAGACGCTGTATATATTGATTGCCATTGTTCCCGAATGAGTGAGCGTTCATGTGTAAGGGATTAGCATTTTAATTGTTATAATTAACTCTGTAGGGACTTCTTAGTCGACCCCCCATTGCCCCTTTGTCTAACAAGCCGCCATGCCGGTTCCGCCCACTAGGGCTCATTCTATATCATTTCATGTCCATATTTACTGTTTGTTTATGAATTTCTGTGAATTACTTACAGTGCCTTGCGAAAGTATTCGGCCCCCTTGAACTTTGCGACCTTTTGCCACATTTCAGGCTTCAAACATAAAGATATAAAACTGTATTTTTTTGTGAAGAATCAACAACAAGTGGGACACAATCATGAAGTGGAACGACATTTATTGGATATTTCAAACTTTTTTAACAAATCAAAAACTGAAAAATTGGGTGTGCAAAATGATTCAGCCCCTTTACTTTCAGTGCAGCAAACTCTCTCCAGAAGTTCAGTGAGGATCTCTGAATGATCCAATGTTGACCTAAATGACTAATGATGATAAATACAATCCACCTGTGTGTAATCAAGTCTCCGTATAAATGCACCTGCACTGTGATAGTCTCAGAGGTCCGTTAAAAGTGCAGAGAGCATCATGAAGAACAAGGAACACACCAGGCAGGTCCGAGATACTGTTGTGAAGAAGTTTAAAGCCGGATTTGGATACAAAAAGATTTCCCAAGCTTTAAACATCCCAAGGAGCATTGTGCAAGCGATAATATTGAAATGGAAGGAGTATCAGACCACTGCAAATCTACCAAGACCTGGCCGTCCCTCTAAACTTTCAGCTCATACAAGGAGAAGACTGATCAGAGATGCAGCCAAGAGGCCCATGATCACTCTGGATGAACTGCAGAGATCTACAGCTGAGGTGGGAGACTCTGTCCATAGGACAACAATCAGTCGTATATTGCACAAATTTGGCCTTTATGGAAGAGTGGCAAGAAGAAAGCCATTTCTTAAAGATATCCATAAAAAGTGTCATTTAAAGTTTGCCACAAGCCACCTGGGAGACACACCAAACATGTGGAAGAAGGTGCTCTGGTCAGATGAAACCAAAATTGAACTTTTTGGCAACAATGCAAAACGTTATGTTTGGCGTAAAAGCAACACAGCTCATCACCCTGAACACCCCATCCCCACTGTCAAACATGGTGGCGGCAGCATCATGGTTTGGGCCTGCTTTTCTTCAGCAGGGACAGGGAAGATGGTTAAAATGGATGGGAAGATGGATGGAGCCAAATACAGGACCATTCTGGAAGAAAACCTGATGGAGTCTGCAAAAGACCTGAGACTGGGACGGAGATTTGTCTTCCAACAAGACAATGATCCAAAACATAAAGCAAAATCTACAATGGAATGGTTAAAAAATAAACATATCCAGGTGTTAGAATGGCCAAGTCAAAGTCCAGACCTGAATCCAATCGAGAATCTGTGGAAAGAACTGAAAACTGCTGTTCACAAATGCTCTCCATCCAACCTCACTGAGCTCGAGCTGTTTTGCAAGGAGGAATGGGAAAAAATGTCAGTCTCTCGATGTGCAAAACTGATAGAGACATACCCCAAGCGACTTACAGCTGTAATCGCAGCAAAAGGTGGCGCTACAAAGTATTAACTTAAGGGGGTTGAATAATTTTGCACGCCCAATTTTTCAGTTTTTAATTTGTTAAAAAAGTTTGAAATATCCAATAAATGTCATTCCACTTCATGATTGTGTCCCACTTGTTGTTGATTCTTCACACAAAAAATACAGTTTTATATCTTTGTTTGAAGCCTGAAATGTGGCAAAAGGTCGCAAAGTTCAAGGGGGCCGAATACTTTCGCAAGGCACTGTAGTTATTATTAAATGAATGATTTAAGACAATTGATGTATGGATGACTCATAGTGAAGACTGAATTCGTGCAGATAACCAACAAATTACGACATTTGGAATGAGACTAACGTGAGGTAAAATAAATAAATCATTAATCAGAAGACTATTGATCAGATATGAAAATATCGGAAAAGTTATATTGGGAAATTATAACTTTGTAATCTGAATACTTTCCTTGGTGCCCCAACTTCCTAGTTAATTACAGTTACATGATTATTCAGTTTAATCAAGTAACTAATTACAGAGAATCTTTGATAAAAACGAGGTCTTCAGTTTAATGATAGTAAAGACATGACAATGTTGAATGTTTATAATTTTAAGCTTGGTAAAGAGACCCTTAAATCCAGACTTGGACCACACACCCACTCCACTGAATAGCAGGCTAGTGATTGCTAACCACTGATTCCTTCCAAACCACTCATTGTTGAGTTTGCGATTTCCAAGTTGTTGTGTAATGTTTATGTCCAATGGACGATGAGCGCCGATACGTTTTATCACTAATTTCTCTTCATAATTTGTCTTCATATGACAAGGAATGAGGGTGCGCTCTTTGTTATTTTCCTTTTCTATTGAACACCGTTCTTTCCGGCTGAAATATTATCGTTTATTTACATATTAGGGTACCTGAGGATTGATTAGAAACATTGTTTGACTTGATTGGATGAAGTTTTACCGGTAGCTTTTTGAATTCCTTTGTATGCTTGTTGAAGGAGTGGATTACTGAAATCAATGGCGCCAACTAAACAGACTTTTTGGATATAAAGGACTTTATCGAACAAAATGAACATTCATTGTGTAGCTGGGACCCTTGGGATTTCAAACAGAGGAAGATCTTCAAAGGTAAGTGATTTATTTTATCGCTATTTGTGATTTTTGTGAAGCCTATGCTGGTTGAAAAAGTATTTTAATGTGGGGTGCTGTCCTCAGATAATTCCATGGTATGCTTGCACCATAAAACCTTTTTGAAATCTGACAAAGTGTTTGGATTAACAAGAAGTGAAGCTTCTAAATGATGTAAGACACTTGTATGTTCATGAATGTTTAATATTACGATTGGATTTTGTCATTTGAATTTGGCGCGCCCCATTTTAAGCGGATGTTGTCGAGTTTGATCCCGCTAGCGGGATCCGATCCCTAAGAGGCTTTCCATAACAGACATGTGGGCTATACTCATGTTGTAAAGAGAGGAAATGTGCTTAATGTTTGGAAAGTTAAGACATATATATACACTGCTCAAAAAATAAAGGGAACACTTAAACAACACAATGTAACTCCAAGTCAATCATACTTCTGTGAAATCAAACTGTCCACTTAGGAAGCAACACTGATTGACAATACATTTCACATGCTGTTGTGCAAATGGAATAGACAACAGGTGGAAATTATAGGCAATTAGCAAGACACCCCCAAAAAAGGAGTGGTTCTGCAGGGGGTGACCACAGACCACTTCTCAGTTCCTATGCTTCCTGCCTGATGTTTTGGTCACTTTTGAATGCTGGCGGTGCTTTCACTCTAGTGGTAGCATGAGACGGAGTCTACAACCCACACAAGTGGCTCAGGTAGTGCAGCTCATCCAGGATGGAACATCAATGCGAGCTGTGGCAAGAAAGTTTGCTGTGTCTGTCAGCGTAGTGTCCAGAGCATGGAGGCGCTACCAGGAGACAGGCCAGTACATCAGGGGACGTGGAGGAGGCCGTAGGAGGGCAACAACCCAGCAGCAGGACCGCTACCTCTGCCTTTGTGCAAGGAGGAGCAGGAGGAGCACTGCCAGAGCCCTGCAAAATGACCTCCAGCAGGCCACAAATGTGCATGTGTCTGCTCAAACAGTCAGAAACAGACTCCATGAGAGTGGTATGAGGGCCCGACGTCCACAGGTAGGGGTTGTGCTAACAGCCCAACACCGTGCAGGACGTTTGGCATTTGCCAGAGAACACCAAGATTGGCTAATTCGCCACTGGTGCCCTGTGCTCTTCACAGATGAAAGCAGGTTCACACTGAGACAGACGTGACAGAGTCTGGAGTTGCCGTGGAGAACGTTCTGCTGCCTGCAACATCCTCCAACATGACTGGTTTGGCGGTGGGTCAGTCATGGTGTGGGGTGGCATTTCTTTGGGGGGCCGCACAGCCCTCCATGTGCTCGCCAGAGGTAGCCTGACTGCCATTAGGTACCGAGATGAGATCCTCAGACCCCTTGTGAGACCATATGCTGGTGCGGTTGGCCCTGGGTTCCTCCTAATGCAAGACAATCTTAGACCTGATGTGGCTGGAGTGTGTCAGCAGTTCCTGCAAGAGGAAGGCATTGATGCTATGGACTGGCCCGCCCGTTCCCCAGACCTGAATCCAATTGAGCACATCTGGGACATCATGTCTCCCTCCATCCACCAACGCCACGTTGCACCACAGACTGTCCAGGAGTTGGTGGATGCTTTAGTCCAGGTCTGGGAGGAGATCCCTCAGGAGACCATCCGCCACCTCATCAGGAGCATGCCCAGGCATTGTAGGGAGATCATACAGGCACGTGGAGGCCACACACTACTGAGCCTCACACTTTAGTACAGTAGGGGGTGGTGTATGCACCGATCCGCCAACCCAATCCCAAAGAAAAAGAAGAAGCCTGTCTTTTCAAACTTCCTGGTAGTTAGCCATGAGATAAAAAGTACTTTTCAGAATGACTGTTCAGGACCTTTAAGCCTGGAGCCGAGGCTAGTGCAATATTATAAAATAGTAGCATCAGCACCCCGCCCTGCCCCAGTGTGCGTTCCTTACTGCCCTGGCTTGGGACACACTCTTTTCACGCCACTTCGATACTGCTACGACCAGATATGATTTTCTTAACTTCTTATGGCTGGGGGCAGTATTGAGTAGCTTGGTGCCCAGAGGTGCCCAGAGTAAACGGCCTGCTACTCAGTCCCAGTTGCTAATATATGCATATTATTAGCATACTCTGAAGTTTCTAAAACGGTTTGAATGATGTCTGTGAGTATAACAGAACTCATATGGCAGGCAAAAACTTGAGAAAAAAATCCAACCAGGAAGTGGGAAATCTGAGGTTGGTCGATTTTCAACTCAGCCCCTATTGAAGATACAGTGGGATATTGGTCATGTTGCACTTCCTAGGGCTTCCACTAGATGTCAACAGTTTTTAGAAACTTGTTTGAGGCTTCTACTGTAAAGGAGGGGCTCATAAGGGCTGTATGAGTCAGTGGTCTGGCAGAGTGCCATGGGCTCGGGTCACTCGTTCACGTGAGAGGTAGCTCCCGTTTCATTGTATTTCTGAAGACAAAGGAATTCTCCAGTTGGAACATTATTAACATTAAAACATCCTAAAGATTGATTCTATACATCGTTTGACATGTTTCTACGGACTGTAACGGAACTTTTTGACATTTCGTCTGCTCCTAGTGAACGCGCTTTGTGACTTTGGATTTGTTTACAAAACGCGCTAACAAAAGTAGCTATTTGGACATAAATGATGGACATTATCGAAGAAAACAAACATTTATTGTGGAACTGGGATTCCTGGGAGTGCATTCTGATGAAGATCATCAAAGGTAAGTGAATATTTATAATGTTATTTTTGACTTGTGTTGACTGCACAATATGGCAGATATCTTTTTGGCTCGTTTGGACTCTGAGCGCCGTACCCGATTATTGCATGATTAGCTTTTTCCGTAAAGCTGACACAGCGGTTGCATTAAGGAGAAGTTTATCTAAAATTCCATGTATAAAACTTGTATCTTTGATCAACGTTTATTATGAGTATTTCTGGAAATTGATGTGGCTCTCTGCAAAATCACCAGATGTTTTTGGAACTACTGAACATAATGCACCAATGTATACTGAGATTTTTTTATATAAATATGAACTTTACATAACAAAACATACATGTATTGTGTAACATGAAGTCCTATGAGTGTCATCTGATGAAGATCATCAAAGATTAGTGATTAATTTTATCTCTATTTCTGCTTTTTGTGACTCCTGTCTTTGGCTGGAAAAATGGTTGTGTTTTTCTGTGACTTGGCGGTGACCTAAACTTGGCGGTGACCTAAACTTGGCGGTGACATATATTCTCCTAACCTGCCATGAAAAAGTCACTTAGGTATCTTGTAAAGAGTGTTTTACTTTTTCATCACAATCTCACACTCAATTTGTGCAAATTTGTAATAAAGTATTTTAGCAGATTTTGTGCTTTTCAATCTTTTTAAAGTTATTGGAGCAATGGAGTAGTACTTCACTGCCCTTTTGTGTCCTACATTTATTTATATCAGTAAACAAACGTGTTAACAACCCAATATTATTAATCAACCAGTTTGTCTTCTAAATACTTATATTAGTTACCTTACATTGTGTTATTTTTTTATTAATGCCAATGCTGTTTCTATGCATGTTTTTGCTTAATACTTTGGGATACTGGTGCTAAGTCGGATTTTATGAGGGTTGCCATAATATTGGAATAAAAAGCTGTGTTTGTCAGTATCATGGTATTGTTGTATCGATGAAGGCATTTGATTGGGGTATGGGGATACATTTTCATGATGGAAAAATGATGAAAATGTGGGGAAACAGAAGACTTGCAAAACAAATCTGTTTGGTTTAAATTCTCCTAGTGTAACTGCATGGTATTTACAACGATAACGAGTTTGGACTATGATCAATTAAGCCATACCAATTCAGTTAAACGGGTTAATGTCAAATAATTAATTATGTTGGCTTACACTTATGACACTTCCAAGGATGTTTCGTGATGATTATTACCGTTGTGTCAATCATGATATATACTTAAGCTATTGTAACAAGGCTTATTCCAGCATTGTAGGCCTACTGCCTCTGCCCAGAGGCCTACTAGTATTTCATGGCAACGGCCGTTAGAGCTCACTTTGCCATGTATGAGCCCTGGTTAGAGTCCCTGTTGCAGCTTTCACTTTCTTCCACTACATTGGTGGCAGCATTGAGATCACATCCAGCTCACATCTAGTTATGTGATCTTGTGGTGGGAAGCATTCATTTTTCAACATTGTGTTGGGTGTAATTACATTGACATATCTAGTGAACAATTGATAAGCAACAATGGGTGTGACGGATAGTAGTAATCACTACAGGTGTGATCAAGCCTTACATCAAACTTGCCTGAATCTGAATGGAAAGTGCTATGTATGCCCTGACCAGTTATTCAGAAGAAATTCCTCTGTGACTAGATCTTTTATAAGTTAACTTACCAGTGTAGACCCAAAACAAACACATTCTACACATGTACAAATGACCTGTTTAAAGTGTTATTACAACAATGGTGTTCTTTTGTTACTGAAGCTTATTTAAGTGATAATGCCTGAGAAGTGATTGAAGTAATAATGCCAGTCGAGGGCCGGCAAACCATGCATATATATCCTCCAAACACCGGCTTTCGAGGGCATTATCACTTTTATACAACGGGTTTGTCAAGGTTCAGGAGAAAACCCAGATGCAGACAGTTTCGAAGTAACAAAAGTTTACACAAAAACCGGGGTGAGGCAAACGTCAGGTCAAGGGCAGGCAGAAGTCAGTAATCCAGAGCAGAGTCCGAAAAGTACTGAATGGCAGGCGGGCTCAGCAGGCAGAGGTCAGTAATCCAGGTTGGTGTGACAAGGTACAGAACGGCAGGCAAGCTCAGAGTCAGGGCAGTCAGAATGGTCAAAACTGGGAAAACAGGAACTAGAGAAAGACAGGAGCACGGGAAAAACGCTGGTAGGGTTGACAAAATAAAACGAACTGGCAACAGACAAAAAGAAAACACAGGTATAAATACCCTGGGGATAATGGGGAAGATGGGCGACACCTGGAGGGAGGTGGAGACAAGCACAAAGACAGGTGAAACAGATCAGGATGTGACAGGGTTACCAACATATTCAAATAATGATTGACATATTTTCATTAAAAACATTATTTTGATACATTTATTCATACTATTTCATCCTTCCACAAGATATAGTCCCAACACAAATCTAGGGTTGCTACCCAAGCCGGCTGGTCATCCGTTCTATCGGTTTGGTTGCCAGAGACGCGACCCAGTCGTTCAGTCTTTTTGTTCTGCATCTATGGACGTGACCCAGTCGTTCGTTCTAAATGGTTCATTGCCATACTGGCTGGCAACTTTCTTATCCCTTGCTTGCTAGCTAGCCAACTACAGCTAACTTACAGTCACATGCAGCTAGAATAACAGCAAAGTAGCTGCATTTGCATTTGTTTAAGCTGTTTTCTAGTGACATTTATTTGGATGCATCCATAACAATGAGCTAATGAGGCGTGATTTCGCATAGCATAGAAAATGGCATAGGACACTTGTTCAGAGGAGCTAGCCAATAACACAATCACTTCAAACTGAAGCTGGAAAGACTGCAAACTAGCTGCACTTCATTTCGTTTTTTACCTTTTTTCAATTGACATTTAATTTCTTTGTATATATCCATAAAAATTATGCCAGCTGATTCATGATTTTCACTGGCTGAGAAACGCTGCCTGTCTGTCTCGTCTCGACTCCCGACACGTTCATTACTACGGGACAGCTGGAGATCGAATTTGAATATTGAAACAATGTTGCAAATGCCGGAGAGACTGACAGAAATGTTTACACAAATCTCAGCTTTTGAAAACGAAATGTTAGTCTAAAGGAAATGTGAGAAAGTCTAGATGCTTTTATAGTGGAGATCAAGTTTTTAAGTTGCTTGACTGGGCTAATGAGAAGCGTGGATTGTGCAGTCAGATGGAACAGAGTAAATGGTCATTTCAACATCATAGATTTAGCCGGTGTTAACTTGTGGAATAGACACCGGCTGGAATACGGTTTTAACCAATAGGCATTCAGGATTAAACCCACCCATGGTATAAATATCAAATAACCTGACAATGATCCACATCATATGGGTAGACAAATAATGTTAGTGTGTTATGCAGCAAAACACAACTATCCTTTTTTAGGATGCAAACCAGTAATATGAATCACTGTTAATCCATCCTGTTTTGATTTGATCTAATGAGATCAGAATTGAGGCCTTTCCCAGTCATGAAGGACGAAGCTAGGCCCCTCTTGGATCTCTTTGGTGATGACTGAACTCAAGTTAGGGGTTATATGTCAGACTCTCTTAAACCCCTTTGCCCAACATGTTATACCCATTTTAAAGTTGAAATAACTTGCATCATTATTATAGGGCTGTGAAACCCATAGCCCAATGGCTTCAGACTGAACATTTCTCACTGGAATAATAATAAAATAATTCATACAAAAGTCAGGAGTTGGCTATAACATGAGTACTAACAAAGTGTGTTTATATGTGTGTAAGTGTTTGTGTGCGGGTGTGTGTATAATAATTTCCCATCATAAAAATGGATCCCCATTCCCCCAATAAAATACCTTCATCGATACCACAAAAACAATGACCTTTCTGTCTACCAGCACACCAGTATCACAAAGTATTAAAAACAGGCATAGAAAACGGTACTGGGTGTAATAAAATAAAAAACATTGTAAGGCTACTATTATATTATAATTATTTCTGTGACAACCTGGTTGATTAACAATATTGGGTTGTTAATAACACGTTTTTATATAAATAATGTGGGACACACAAAAAAAGGCAGTGTAGAACACCATTGCTCTAATAACTTTCATAAGATTGTTCTGAAGTTTGCCCCCCAAAAATGTATTTCCCTCAGAATGAAGTCGCGCAAAAAAAATTTTTTCACACGAATTAAGCCACACAAAAAACAAATTAAAATGCACCAAATCTGCTAAAATACTTTAAAAAACATATTTGCACGAATTGAGTGTGCGATTGTATTGCTCTGTTTGAGGGAGGGACGTCTGAAACCTGCCGACCCGCTCATTAGGTCTATGTCGGCAGATTGACAAGGGCGGCATTTTTTTTAAAGCTAAACTGACCAAGTTGTACCTCCAACAACACATAAAACCTTTACATAATTCTTCCCAAAAACAATGACCATTTCTCTCGACCAGTGGCATATGGGCTTTTTAGGTGAGAGCTGATGCAGCCCTGTGATAAGCAATGTCCACTTTGTCAAAGGCAGGGATGCAAAATATTTATCTTATCCATTCCCAGCCTGCATCTCCAGGGTGCTGATGGAGACGCAAAAAACGAATTTAACATAAATCGTGTAGCAGATATAGCGTATGGTAGAATGAGTGTGTGTCCTTTTCTGTAGGCTACAGGCCGGTGATAGTGTATGAAACTGCAATGAGATGGAAACTTTTTACATTAGGTTTCTTCGATCAAGTAGCCTAACCAAAATGGCGCACAATCAAATAAAAAATGCGCTGACATGTTAACAAATAACATGTCCTAAAAATAGGACAGGTAAAAGTAAAATTGACCATATGGAATGGCTACTCACAACTGCTGTCCATTAGTTTCATCCCATGGGCTAAATTGTCATGCTCAGTGGTTTCAAGTTTGTATCCATATATTTTTTTTTATTGAAAAAGGAAATACTTCTGCATTTCCCGCAGTGTTAACACATTGCAAATAGGCTCAGGATTAGTTGGGTAGCTGATATTCAGAGTTTAAATATCGCTTTCGACTAATAAAGCCAATGCAAAGGCCTGCTTTACAAACTGTGGGTCTACCATATCGATGGGCATTCATAAAATTCCATTGCTTGTGGACATGGTAGGCTACACCCCAGTGAGCACGGGCCAACGTCTTCTTGACGTCTTTTTTTGTTGTTCTTGTCTGGACCTGCAGTCTTTTTGTGTGTGTTTTACAAATGGTGAGCCTACCACATAGATGAGCATTCCTAAAATTCAATTTCAGGTGACACTGTAAGCTATACCTCAGTAAGCACTGACCGACACTGATGCCTTTTGGATTACTTTTTTTGGTCTTGTCCAGTTGTCTTTTTTGGTGCCATCTGGACCAGCCTTGATTTGGCTCAAACGTAGACGTATAAAAAAATGATGTATTTTCAACTTTCATTCAGAACCCGAAAATGAACCACTAATGAAATGGCTATGTCCATGGCTACCAAGAATATGCATTGTGTCGTCCCCCCGCCAACCCCTCTTTTATGCTGCTGCTACTCTCTGTTGATCATCTATGCATAGTAACTTTAACTAATCCTAGATGTACATATTACCTCAAATAGCCCAACTAACCAGTGCACCCTCACATTGACTCTGTACCGGTACCACCTGTATATAGCCTCGCTACTGCTATTTTTGGCTGTTTTTTTTATTTCTTTAATTATCTATTGTTTACCCGAATACCTATGTTTTACTTAAAAACTGCACTGTTGGTTAAGGGCTTGTAAGTAAGCATTTCACTGTATGGTCTGTATTCGGCACACGTGACAAATACATTTTGATTTGAACCTGATTTCAACATCTGGAAAATACGTATTTTCACCTTTCATTCAGAACCTAACTTCGAGATCTTGAAAATACGTATTGTAGACGTCTTTTTAACGTCATTTTGCTTACTGGGACTATTCTGATAAGGGGCGGCAATTTTGTTGTCTCGCCTATGGCGGCCGGGATCGGCCGGTCACATGAGCATTTTCACTTTCCAAACGCCATTTGAAGTGGGTTTCAGTGCAGGCGGGAGATCTATTTCATCTTCGAAAATAACAATAGCAACATGCTGTAGGCCTACAACTGAAAACTTTTTTGATTACGTCCATCGTCCAAACTGGAATGTAGTCTATTTTCGTCTCGATTGCTTTTGCGCGTCTATCGTCTGAATGAATCATTCCACCCTGGGCCTGAAATTGTAATGTAAATAGCCTACAATCATACTTTCATTTATGAATCTATACGTGCAACCCAATTTTAACCTGTTCATTAATTATTAAACTGTTAATATATTCAGTGACCTGGTAAATATTGGATTTTTTTCAACAAAGAAAACTGAATTGAAGAGGTGAACTACAGTTACGATCGGCGCCAATGGACACGTTGGCTTTTCTGACAGATAAGCAGTTACTGCAGTTTTTACGCTGTAGTAGGACAGAGATGTCGTGCATGGTGCAACCACACACCTTTCTTAACCAGCTCCGTGACCACCACCTCATTCCGGAGAACATGTACAAGGTGAGAGCAGTAGAGACCGCCATTCTGTAGACATAATCGCCCAATCAAAGGCTCAATTTAATCCCATCGGTCACAATACCGAAACAAACTTTTGTAGGTCCTACTTTACAGGCTTGAAATAAATTACAACTGTACTTAACAAATAAGTCATATATTATGCATTATTAAGGTGAAGTATGATTCAGAGAAGTTTCATTTAGATTTCTCAAGACAAGGATAAATCTCCAAGGTTTAGACCTACTTTTACACCAGAAGTCTGTATTCAACAGCTTAAAAAAAAAAACTGAAATGTTTTCATATTTAGATTAATGTTTAAAGGGTCTAGTTTACATTAACTCCCTAGTGGTGCAGAGGTCTAAGGGCATCACTACAGACACCCTGGTTCGATTCCAGGCTATATCACAACCGGCCGTGTTTGGGAGTCCCATAGGGCGGCACAATTGGCTCAGCCTCGTCCGGGTTTGGCCTGTGTAGGCAGTCATTGTAAATAAGAATGTGTTATTAACTGACTTGCCTAGTTAATTATAAAAACAAAAAAATAGGCTATGTGCCTTAATTTACTTTGAAGGGGTCATCATGAATTTGACAGTAAATTATATACAGCTCGGTGGCAAGTAAAATGTTGTATTTAATATTAAAGTACACCTACTGTAATATAAATACAGTATCATAGCAAGTACTGTGTAATGACACAGTACAATACCGTAAAATGTACTGTATTAGGCCTATACTGTAAATGCTACCATCATCGAAAGGAATGAATGATTGGATGAATGAATTACATTTATTGAGGTGAGGGTTTAAATTTCATAGTATTTTACTGTAATTACAAGGGATTGGTGAAAGATTTTACCAAATACTTAGGAAGAGGTCATCATCTGATGGTGTCTGTGAAGGAAGAAAGTGGTAAGCAAGTTATTTCCAAAAAACAGATTTTCACCAAGTCAAATACATTTATTGTGTTAGAGGTATCATGATGCTTTTATCTGAACCAAAGTAGATCATTATAAGATTGTTCTGTACATCAGTTGGAGTCTCTATAAGCTTCAATATGAGATCCTAAACCTAGCATAAAAGTGCATCCTTGTAGCTGTGTGGGCAATAGTCAAAATGTTTCCCATCGGGTAAGTTGAGCCAATGGCAAGTTGAGCAAATTGAAGTGTTTTCTTCCCAGGTGTAATGCAAGGCATTATTGCTGGCATATGAGGCAACAATAGGGCCTGGCCTATGCTAAAAGTGTTTTTAAAAAAGTGTTTGTTAGGTGTTAAACCTGTGTTAAAAGGTGATTCAAATTATTAAAAGACAAAAAGTGATTGCGAATTGTGTTTGGGAAATAAAGATTGACATGGTTTTAAAAAGGTAGTGGCAATATTTCATTCAGTAGACATTTTTAGGAGGCTTAATTTACCCTGTTCCGCAGCTCACCTTACCTCGTAAATTGTGCCAAGAGACCACTTTTTTTGTGACTAGCTATGTTTTCAAAATTGTAATGTTTTCCTGAATTCTGATTATTTCCGGGGATACACAACATCCTGAAATATATGTAGATATCTTTGTTAGAAAGAACACTATATTTCCCTTGACGGGGTGGTGCTGAATGTAAAAAATGCTCAACTTACCCCACTCTCCCCTAAAGCATATGAATTCATATTTGGTGTTTTATAGTGTTACGTTTGATACCGGAGCTCCGAGGCATGTGCCGAAATCGCTAAGCAGCTACTTCGAAATAGTGTGCTGATGTGTGTATCACTTTTTCACGAGTGCGTCATCAATGACGTCCGAAGCTTCATCTCATCTCATATGCTTTTTCAGACCGCGTGTTACAAAAAATGAAATCCCACTGATTTCTCTGTGGTTCTGGTGTCGTCTTTGATACCAAGCTGCTTTCAAACACCGACCTGTACTAGACACGTACTTTCAAATATAGTTAGGATTTTGTACAAAAAGTTTCAGCTGCCTGGCAGCTTACTTGTTAGAGTAGAGAACATTCAGGGTTGTGAGGGTATGAGTTGGAATCCTGTTGAAGGCACACTATTTTGAAAATGGTTTTATGTGAAACACTTTCTGCACTGTTCAAATATTAGTATTTATTTAGTATAGTATACGTTTCTGTCTTAAGCATCTTAAATAATGCCATAGATTCAGTTTTTGAAAAACAGTAAAGATGCGAAGCTGGTATTCCAATTGATGCCACAATTTACCGTACCGCCGCGCCACAGAGTTCAGATGATAGCAGTGGATTAAAACAACGTCTCTCTGATAATCATACGCTGCTGTTTATTGTTAACCAGTAGATGTCACTAATGTGCCTTGTGAACTGAAAATGAAGATCCGTTTTTCGGCACATTTTGGTGAAAGCGCCAAAGCATTCAGAAAGCATCGGTTTCCCATCACTAGTGTTTTATATCACTTGCAGTCCAAATTGGCAGCAACTTCAGGGCAAAGCAGACCAAAAGGACATGGCAAATGCCTTTTGCTCAACCATTTAAGGTTTAAGACTAGCTGCCACTCCAATCTGTCCCCTATACATTTTAAATTGATGGGACACTATAACCACATACGAGTTAAATTGTTACAGCATTGTCAATCACGGATGCAATAAATATAGCCTCTTACAAGGTGCGCCTCAAAATATGTTGCATCCAGTGTTGCATCCATGATGCTCCTTGTAGTTATGGATATACTTGATTAAGATTATTTTACAGATGATTTTACCATTATCCATTAGCCTTTACATTTGTTTAAAGCAGTGATTTTGACTGTAAAATATAAGCCATGTATAGACCCATACACTGAATTAATGTAATAACTTATCAAATATGTATTGTCAATAGGTTTGTTTAGTGTAATTTACACAATGGTAGACCTTACGTAAGTATTGCTGAATAGTCACAAGTGTACCTCGTTTATCAGAGTATAGACATAAAAAAAAAAAAGTTGAAGCTCATTTACTGCATTTCTATACAATTTAAAAACTCTAAAATTCTATTTGGAGAACAAGGTCTATACCCGTTGTATTCGGCACATGTGACTAATAAAATTTGGTTTGATTTGATTTGAAAACAATTGTAATCATTTCCCTGTTTGACCGCTAGAGGTTCCTTAAGGTTCTCCAGGGTTCATCGGTTCAACACTAATTCTAAGAGTGTTCTATGTACACTAAGACCATTCACTCTCCTATTACTAGCTGGGTACAAAAAATATAAATAACACGTCTTTGAATGTTATTGTAAAAGTGGACATTGGAGTTGATGATCATTGATTAGTAATATGTCCATGAATTCCTGTCTGTCACATGAACTGATTGATATGGTAGTTGCTTCTAGAGAATCAAGTCTATCACTCTACTCCAGCCAAAATTTGTTAACCCCCACAAATTGGACCATGGTTTTGTATTTGACCCCTCCTGCAGAAGCTGATTTTGATTAGGAGTAAGGAGCTGAGGGAGAAGGGTTTGTACCGGGTGTTGGACTGGGTGGAGGCAGAGAGGCCCGACAGCATCAAGGTGTTCTGGAACTGTGTGTTCAGGGATCACCTCCTGCAGCAGTACCCCACGTTACGCCTGCTACGAAACCGCCTGCTGGACGGTCAGTTCTGGAGCCTTCACTCTTATTACTCTCTTATTACTCTCTTATTATGGCATTTGTATGGATAGGCTAATATCTATATATAATTCTAACTCCTAGTATAATATAAATGTAGTCTCAATGGTGGATACTTTGAAGTTGAGATTCAAAGCCCTGTCTAATTTGTATTTCTAATAATTATTTATTAGGTGTACATGAATTAGGTTGCATGGTTTGCTCAATGTTGCCACCAATCCCTTGTAGGGTCGTTCACATTCTATGAGAAACTGCCAGAGAAGGTGGAGAAGGAAGAGGAGGAGGATAAGAAGAAGAAGGCTTCAGCGGAAGGAGGAGAGGAGGAGGAGGAGAAGACAGGAAGGAAAAAGAGGAAACAGAAAAAGAGAAGTGCGAGTGCGGAGGAGGAGCAGCCCAGCACATCCACCCAGTCCACCCCCAGTCAGAAGAGGAAAGTCCAGAGGCTCAAATACTGTGAGTCCCCGGCTTATGTTCCCTGGGGGAAAAGAGGAGGCCTTGAGTAGGAAAGTCTAAAGTACCTCTAACTTCAAACAGACATTCTCTTGAGTAAATATTGACTCTTGAATTCATAGGGTAGGAAGTAGGTTTATTGTTTTGGCGGGGTGAAATATATATATTTTTTATTTCAAGTCAAATCTTAATGACTGTCCCCAATGTGTCCCCATGCAGGCTCACCTTTCAGGAAGGGGGAGAAAGCTGACATCTGGACCTGGCCAATCTACAAGAGCCAGCTCCCAGTCATCTGTGGGGACAAAGAAGGCATGCTCAACAGGGACAAGCTGGCCAAAGGTAAGTCATAACAAGGACTTTATATGATGTGTTTGTGTGTAATGATGGATGTGGTTTGGCTGAATAACCTTGCCTGAGACCTTAAAAGTGGCAATCTGCAGTTGCTACATACATTTTTGGACATTTATGATATGTGCCCATTGATTCTTGAAGAATATAACTCATGAGCTTAGTTCAACTGTTTTACCCCATCAGAACAAAATGCTGTATACACTTGTTTTACTCCAATGTTTGTAAACAAAGTACATGTAAACAAATTACGTATACCCTCAAAACATGGTTAAAGCTATATTGTTAATAGCATGGATGGTCAGTCCTTGCCTGTTAACTCTATAGATAACACGGTTACAGCGTTGGACTAGTAGCCGAAAGGTTGCAAGTTCAAATCCCCGAGCTGACAAGGTACAAAATCTGTCGTTCTGCCCCTGAACAGGCACTTAACCCACTGTTCCTAGGCCGTCATTGAAAATAAGAATTTGTACTTAACTGACTTGCCTAGTTAAATAAAGGTAAAATAAAAAATTTAAATAAAAACCATGGTGAATGTGACTGTAGCCTGCATCAAATGTTGCAATGGTAAAAAGTTGTATATAATTTTCACCTGGCACGATCACATTGCCTACCACAGGAGGTTGGTGGCATCTTAATTGGGGAGAACGGGCTCATGGTAGTGGCTGGAGTGGAATGATTGGAATGGTATTAAAAACATCAAACACATGGTTTCCATCTGTTTGATGCCATTCCATTCGCGCCGTTCAGCCATTATTATGAGCCGTCCTCCCCTCAACAGCATCCACTGTTGACTACTCTAATATGTTGGCATGCATATTTTTTTTGAACCAATTCTGATGGTTGTTTAAAGCGGAATTTTGACAATATTACCGTTATATCAACACACTCGTCACTCCCATTTAACAACTCTGAATCGCTTTGGCACACAAGGCATCAAGTCACTTGCAGATAATGTTGCAGATAATGTTTAAAGGTCTATCATTTTCATCAAACACAATCAAATTTAACATAAGCCGTAGATGCCATCAATTGCCCAATTTATAGGCATGCCCAATTTAAACAGATTTTTTTAACAAAGTGATGTTGGATAACTTGAAATTGACATGATGTGAATAAATAAATAATCAAAATAAAAACTTGTTTATTTATTAGTCTAGTGTTTATAAGTATTTAGGCATATACTTGTGGATTTGGCCTCATGTGAAATCATTGTCAAATGCTCAAGAGATACTGTTACATGTACAGTAGGTCTAGATCATTTATGGATTGATCATATACAGCAGAAATATCAAAACATTATTTTAACAACTCCAAAGTAATTGCATGTGGCGCAGGAACCACTGACTCGCTGCATTTTTCTATTATCAAGACACCTGCTGGTAACTCTTAACTTATTAGGACAGGTGTCCTAAAAATCTGTTGATTAGGTGTGACTTTTATGATTAAGGATAGCTTTTATTTTTTACCCATCAGCACTTACAATAAATGTTCCACTCTGAGACCCTTTGTGAATACGGGCCCAGATCTAGTGCATAGCCTTTAGTGGGTTAACACAGTATTGAGATGTGCAGGAGACCCAGGTTTCAATCACTGTCAGGCACATGTGTACCACAGTCTATTTGACTTTGCATGGTTTTAATTTGTGGTGGTGTGTATGATGTCTGACTTCCTCATTGGATTGTCTCAGGGGAGAGGTGCATTGTGGTTCAGGGTTTCTGGTTGATGTCTGACTTCCTTATTGGTTTGGCTCAGGGGAGAAGTGCATTGTGGCCCAGGGTCGCTGGTTCACCCCAAGTGGCTTTGAGGAGTTTGGGGGGAAGAAGAGCCGTAAGAACTGGAAGTACAGTATCCGCTGTAGAGACACCACTCTGGAAAAACTGATCCAGGTACAGCATATATTTTTATCTAATTTATTTGACCATTTAAAAACACAATTCAACCAGATGTGATAACATAGGAAAGTTGAACAACTTGGTCACTTTTCATACTCTAATCAGGCCTATGTCATTTGTACAATGTTGCCATACACTACACTCTGGAATATATATAGGTCTGTATCATATAGTCTGTATCATATACAATATCATATAGGGGAGACTGGGGTTGGTTGTCACACTTTTTACTCTTGTGTGTATTTCTCAGCACCAGTATATCTTACAAAACTATTTTCAATATTAGGAGAAACACAGAGGTCTTGGGTTGAAATGTGGACTGACCCTTTTTATCTTCATATCTAATTCCAATATGGAGTCACTGTAAGACCTTTAAACGGGTTAACATTCCCAAGGCCACAGGGTGCGTACTCAGAGCTTGCACTGACCAGCTGACAAGTGTGTTCACTGACATTTTCAACCTCTCCCTGACCCAGTCTGTAATACCTACGTCTCTTCAATCAGACCATCATAGTCCCTGTGCCCAAGAACGCCAAAGTAACCTGTCTAAATGACTATCGCCCAGTAGAACTCACATCTGTAGCCATGAAATGCTTTGAAAGGCTGGTCATGGATCACATCAACACCATCATCCCAGACACCCTGGATCCACTCCAATTCGCATACCGCCTCAACAGATCCACAGATGACGCAGTCTCAATCGCACTCCACACTGCCCTTTCCCACTTGGACAAAAGGAACACCTACTTGAGAATGCTGTTCATTGACTACAGCTCAGAGTTCGACACCATAGTACCCTCGAAGCTCATCACTAAGCTAGGTACCCTGGGACTGAACACCTCCCTCTGCAACTAGATCTTGGACTTCCTGATGGCCCAGGTGGTAAGGGTAGGCAACAACACATCTGCAACACTGACCCTAAAGACCAGGGCACCTCAGGGGAGTGTGCTTAATCCCCTCCTGTACTCCCTGTTCACCCACGACTGCGTGACCAAGCATGACAGCAACACCGTCATTAAGTTTGCCGACAGCACAACGGTAGTAGGCCTGATCACCAACGTCGTTGAGATAACCTATAGGGAGGAGATCAGAGACCTCGCAGTGTAGTGCTAGGACAACAATCTCTCCTTCAACGTCAGCAAGACAAAGGACACTGATCGTGGACTACAATAAATGGAAGGCCAAGCACACCCCCATTCACATCGACAGGGCTGTAGTGGAGCCGGTCCTGAGCTTCAAGTTCCTCGGTGTCCACACCACTAAGGATCTATCATGGTCCAAACACACCAACACAGTCATGAAGAGGGCACGACAATGCCTCTTCCCCCTGAGGAAGCTGAAAGAATTTGGCGTGTGCCCTCAGACTACCTGCATTGACCCTTTTTTTTGCAATAACACTCTTGCACTGATTCTATGCACACAACCTGGACCTGGACCCACACATTCACGCATACTTACACTGACTCCTTGACACACACATACAAACAACTTTTAATTGATTTTATCAATTTTTTTCTCTCCAATTTCGTGATATCCAATTGGTAGTTACAGTCTTGTCCCATCGCTGCAACTCCCGTACGGTCTCGGGAGAGGCAAAGGTCGAGTCCACCGAAACACGACCTGCCAAGCCATACTGCTTCTTGACACTCTGCTCGCTTAACCCGGAAGCCAGTCGCACCAATGTGTCGGAGGAAACACCGTACAGCTGGTGACCTGAAGTAAGCGTGCATCGCTAGAGCGCGATGGGACAAGGACATCCCAGCTGGCCAAACCTTCCCCTATCCCAGATGACGCTGGGCCAATTGTGTGTCGTCTCATGGGTCTCCCGGTTGCGGCTGGCTGCAACACAGCCCAGGATTCAAACCCGGATCTGTAGTGACGCCTTCATAGAATGGTCTTTGATCGCCAATGACATTGTTGTGAATTGCAAAGCAGGCCGTTCATAAATTCTGAGCGTTATCATGTTCCTCAATTAATTCACGACACAGAGCGCACTCAAGACGCACTTCCACACCCCACCCGGCTTGCCCAGCGCCCATGTCTCGGCCGGTTCTCCCGGGTGGGGGGGTACTGTAACGTCTGCTCCTGCTCTCTCCCCCCCCCCCCCTCTAGCGCTTGAGGGTGCCAGGCTGCCCAACATCACGCGCTCCTATCATCCATTACGCACACCTGCCTTCCCTCGTCACTCGCATCAGCGATATTGGACTCACCTGGACTCACTCATCACTTGTTATTACCTCTCCTATATTTGTCAGTTCCCCAGCTCTGTTCCCCGCTTCTGCATTGATTGTTTTTTGTCTTTGTTTTCTTTTATGCTGACGCTGTTCCTATCTCATTCCATGTCCGTTATTTCTTAAATGTTTGACTCCCCTTACCTGCTTTGTCTCTCCAGCGTCATCCATGTGACAGAGGTTCAATGCTTTAATATTTAATCATTTCAGCCCCCTGAATTCATATTCATTATATAAATAGGCATGTTTAATTTTGCCTTGCTTACCATTCCAAATAAAGTGGAATATTTTTTTGTTCATAGATTTTATTTTTTAAATCGTTCGGGGGAGGCAGGGCCATAAGTAAATCGATAAACTGGGATAATGACTAAATCATTTAAGATGCTAGTTCACGTAGCTTGACCTAGGGACTCAGAAATAGGTTTGAAATATAGCTCTCCCTTTCCTGTTTTCAACAAATGTACCTGTTCATGGATACTCCCATAATTAAAATATTTACAAAGAAATATCACACTTTTTTCCCCCTTGTACCTATACGAAACATAAATTCCCCTCACCTCAATGTTTTGTCGTGCTGACATGAATTGGCCAGTTCTGTCGAAGAATTCACACATTTTAACTTAAACATTACACAGCGCCATTTAGATTGGTAGTAATTAGCACGGTGACAACCAACCCGTGAGACAACCACCCCCGGTCTCCCCTATCTTACCACAGCATATCGGTTTATCATTACATATACCAGAAAATTGGGCCAGGCGGAGCAACAAACTATAGCTATACATTATATCCTTTTTGTTTTTCTGTAAAGAAACTAACAGTACAGCTATTTCACTGATATGCCATTCAACACTAAAAAGCAATGTCTGTCTCCCTTTCTCTACTCCCCCCCCCCCCCCCCCCCCCATCACCATCCTACCCACCTCAGGGAGGCCATTTAACTTCACCAGACTTTAAAAGAAGAAAGAGTGCACAGGTATGAGACCAATCTTTCAATATACCACATCATCTGGATCAACAAATTTAATTAGACTATTTAGGTGTGCAAATGCCCTCAAATGCTTACTACAGTGCCTTGCGAAAGTATTCGGCCCCCTTGAACTTTGCGACCTTTTGCCACATTTCAGGCTTCAAACATAAAGATATAAAACTGTATTTTTTTGTGAAGAATCAACAAGTGGGACACAATCATGAAGTGGAACGACATTTATTGGATATTTCAAACTTTTTTAACAAATCAAAAACTGAAAAATTGGGCGTGCAAAATTATTCAGCCCCCTTAAGTTAATACTTTGTAGCGCCACCTTTTGCTGCGATTACAGCTGTAAGTCGCTTGGGCTTTGTCTCTATCAGTTTTGCACATCGAGAGACTGAAATGTTTTCCCATTCCTCCTTGCAAAACAGCTCGAGCTCAGTGAGGTTGGATGGAGAGCATTTGTGAACAGCAGTTTTCAGTTCTTTCCACAGATTCTCGATTGGATTCAGGTCTGGACTTTGACTTGGCCATTCTAACACCTGGATATGTTTATTTTTGAACCATTCCATTATTGATTTTGCTTTATGTTTTGGATCATTGTCTTTTTGGAAGACAAATCTCCGTCCCAGTCTCAGGTCTTTTGCAGACTCCATCAGGTTGTCTTCCAGAATGGTCCTGTATTTGGCTCCATCTATCTTCCCATCAATTTTAACCATCTTCCCTGTCCCTGCTGAAGAAAAGCAGGCCCAAACCATGATGCTGCCACCACCATGTTTGACAGTGGGGATGGGGTGTTCAGGGTGATGAGCTGTGTTGCTTTTACGCCAAACATAACGTTTTGCATTGTTGCCAAAAAGTTCAATTTTGGTTTCATCTGACCAGAGCACCTTCTTCCACATGTTTGGTGTGTCTCCCAGGTGGCTTGTGGCAAACTTTAAACGACACTTTTTATGGATATCTTTAAGAAATGGCTTTCTTCTTGCCACTCTTCCATAAAGGCCAGATTTGTGCAATATACGACTGATTGTTGTCCTATGGACAGAGTCTCCCACCTCAGCTGTAGATCTCTGTAGTTCATCCAGAGTGATCATGGGCCTCTTGGCTGCATCTCTGATCAGTCTTCTCCTTGTATGAGCTGAAAGTTTAGAGGGATGGCCAGGTCTTGGTAGATTTGCAGTGGTCTGATACTCCTTCCATTTCAATATTATCGCTTGCACAGTGCTCCTTGGGATGTTTAAAGCTTGGGAAATCTTTTTGTATCCAAATCCGGCTTTAAACTTCTTCACAACAGTATCTCGGACCTGCCTGGTGTGTTCCTTGTTCTTCATGATGCTCTCTGCGCTTTTAACGGACCTCTGAGACTATCACAGTGCAGGTGCATTTATACGGAGACTTGATTACACACAGGTGGATTGTATTTATCATCATTAGTCATTTAGGTCAACATTGGATCATTCAGAGATCCTCACTGAACTTCTGGAGAGAGTTTGCTGCACTGAAAGTAAAGGGGCTGAATAATTTTGCACGCCCAATTTTTCAGTTTTTGATTTGTTAAAAAAGTTTGAAATATCCAATAAATGTCGTTCCACTTCATGATTGTGTCCCACTTGTTGTTGATTCTTCACAAAAAAATACAGTTTTATATCTTTATGTTTGAAGCCTGAAATGTGGCAAAAGGTCGCAAAGTTCAAGGGGGCCGAATACTTTCGCAAGGCACTGTATATCTATATAACAGTTCACCCACATCATTCTATGTAAAAAATGACTTTATAATAACCGAATAAAAAAATCTATCCTTGCCTTTATCAACCTAATATAATCCAGGTCCTCACAAATTAATAGAATGGTAACACATCATGGCAATTCGGTTTTTGTAAGTAGAGGCTTATACCATACTGGGCATGGAAAGATGTGGGACCATTGAAAATGCAAAGAAAGTGCTGCATCGTCATAGCATCTGAATACATGTTGTTTATGAATGTAAGTCACCTTACCATATTAGATAAAGAAGTCTATTATGTGACTGATATATGTACAACTGGTCTGTCTATTTTCTCCTTTCTAGGCCAAGAGAGCACTGTTTCCCTCCAACCAATCAGTGGGCTCAATCACAGGTATGTACACCAATCACAACTCAATGGAATCTTTCTGAATCCTTTAAACATGACTGGTAAAGGGGATGATGTCTCTCTAACCATGTGTTTTTGTTGTGTCACGAACCGGCTCGAAGCCCGTAACAAAAAGGGAGACAACGTTGAGATAAAGAATAACAAAATATATTTATTAACTGAAGTAAAGTAAATACAATTAACAATGGTTTGTGTGGTCAGTAGTGTAAGTGAGTTGTCGCGTGTGTACATGTGATAATTAGGGGTGTTGAACGGTGCCAATGCAAACAAACCAAATCTGTCTGTGTCTGCATGGAGAGAGTCTCCCCAATGAATGTGCAAGAAGTCTATTTATCCTGGGACACACCCGGGCCCAGGTGTTTCCCATGTAGCTGACGACCCTCCCAACTCCGCCCACTGGCATCCTAATAAGGAAACAATAACAAAGAGAGAATACGGCAGACAGAGTGGGAGGGTCGTCACAGTTGCTATAAGGTTTTTGACCCTAAACGTCTTTGTTTATCTTTACTTCAGGATCTGAGGAGGATGATGGTGAGGAGGAAGAAGAAGCTGAGCAGAAAAGAGAGGAAGGAGAGAGTGGAGAGCAGGCAAATACTGCTGGAGGAGAGAGTAGTACAGGAGTCAGCCATGGTGTTGTGAAAAAGTGTGTCTTCAAAGTCACCTGTGGAGCCATCAATGGAATGCTACATAAGGATCGGTTTGCATCAGGTACATATTTTATTCTCTCAAGGTTTAATAAACATGAGAAAATCCTATAGCTATTGCCATGTCTCCAAAACTATTGGAGGTACTGGAGACACTTTTACATGTTGGCAACCCTCTTTCTCTGGCTGCACCTCAAATACCGCCCCCACTTAGTGCTTTTATCAAGCAGAAAACCCATTTCAGCTGATCCACAAGGCCATGAGATGTGACTGTATAGTTCCCTTAAGGAAAAGCAGCTTCAGTCAGACTGCTTTCACTGTGAGAGCTTCCCATGTCTGGAACTCACTGCCTTCAGACACACGTAACTGTGCAACACACGTCTGTAGTTTGTGAGGTGTGTAGATATTGTTTGTTCATTTTCTGTCTTTTGTTTGGTTGCTTTTTGTGTCATTGCTCTGTCTGTCTGCGTTCTAAGTGTTAGTTGTCATATGTTGCTCTCTGCTCTGTATGTGCTCATTGTCTGTCTGTACTGCCCAACGACTACAGTTGAACATTTGCTGACTGTCTAAAACTGCCACTTTTAATGAAAATGTCCCTGTAAAAATAAATGTAAATTACCAATTTTCGCTATTGTCGGTAATACACTACAGGTTCTTTTTCCATAGCCCTATGTCACTCTAGTCAGTTGTAGCGACCCATATTGGATTTATACTAGGGTTATAATAGGGTTTAATTTGAGTTTTTCCTTTTGCCCTTATCTTTTCTGTTGCCCCAGGGTCGTGTGGAAAGAGCATCCGTACGGAGCAGTGCTGGATGACCCCGATAAAGTTTGTGACGGAGGGGTCAGCTCTGGAAGATCCCTCCTGGAAGAAAGACATCCAGTGTGACGGGAAACCACTCAGCGTCCTCATCGAGGTACAGAGGGAAAGAGAACAGAGAGAGAGTGAGGAAAAGAGATGAGAAAGAAGTGTGTTTGGCACTTACCAACCTACTGTACTAGGAATGGCTTAAGATAGTCTGGCAGGTCTTTAAGGACCTGTGATGAAAAGGTTTCCCTTCAAAAAAATATTTGTACTACTGTCTTTGTTTGTTTCTAATTTTCAGAGTAAGCTCTTGCACATCCACTCTCTCCTGTGTAAGTGCAAGCTGTGCAGCTCCACGGTCAAAGACCGGGTAAGTTTCCCCCTCCACCCTCATGGAATATGGTGGCACCCACTTACCAATCAGCCAATCACATTGGTTAAACAAATGCTTCAGTTGTAAAAATGAAATTCCAAGATGTTTCTTAACATTACTGTATAAGGAAGGAATGAATGACATTTTTGTGTGAAATCATCAGTTGGCAACCCATCCCTTACAGGATTTATTTGACACATAACAAACATTTCAATGATTCAGTGATAATTCAGTGATAATTCTTCTGGTGTTCTGCGAAGTGCGCACCGCATAAATAATGAAAAAATAAATCAGTACATAATAGTTGATAAGGTTATGCAAGCAATAATAATAACCCTTGATCAGTAAAAATGATAAAAACTAAAGAGAAATTCAACAGAAGGTATTTAAACCTGGTCTCGCACAAAGAGAAGATTCACGTGTGAGACAGGCCTACAGACACACACGTGCACTTTGCTATATTGTCACGGCTCTCGTCGTAATGAGCTGACCAAAGACACAGCATGGTAAGTGTTCATGATTCTTTATTAACAAAATAACAAAGTCAGAAAAAAAAACTGTTCTGTAAGGTGCATAAACTATACAGAAAACAACTACCCACAAAACACAGGTGGGAAAAAGGCTGCCTAAGTATGATTCCCAATCAGAGACAACGATAGACAGCTGTCCCTGATTGAGAACCATACCCAGCCAAAACATAGAAATAAAGAAACTAGAATGCCCACCCTTGTCACACCCTGGCCTAACCAAAATAGAGAATAAAAGCCTCTCTATGGCCAGGGCGTGACATATATAGGAGTTAAATACTTTTAGAATGTAGTTATAGGTCGCCCTTTTTCTTTTATTCCAGTCTTTATAAAAAAATTCAGCAAACAGAAATACACAATGGACAAAAAAACATTTAAGTTTCTCCTCATCGCTCAGCCACATATTTAAGGAAAGTGTAAATATCGTGATACAAAGTGCAATAGATTTTTGTACAAATGTTTTCAGTCAGACTGCTGGAAAAGGTCTGACTTTTTGGTTGCCCAGGCTCCTCCTGTGAAAAGATCCCATTGAAAAACATTCTGGCAATTGGCATATCCAACAGTCTATTCCAAAGTCTCACCATACACACCTTCCATCTCGCCTCATAGGGTTCCCAGCCATTGTCCCCAGTTATTGCCAGTATAGGCGCAAACTTGTAGACACCTAAAAAATAAGTTTTGCTTTGAGATACCTCTTAGCAACTCGCACTCTTGCTGAATTAGTCCAGAACAGGACACACACGTTTGGAATATGTGTCATAACTAATATCTTTGAGTGTTTTTGTTTTTCTAAAAGCTCTACATGCTGAGTCAGACAGGGCAGATGTGCCGTATTGAAAGGTGGTCATACAGTATGTTCATCAAAATAAAGACCCAAATATTTATAATTGCTAGTAAACTCCAGAATGTCTTCACCGCCACAAAACTAAAAAACGTCTTAGTACTTGGATTTCTAAAATGCATTAAAAAAATCTAATAAATTCTAATCATGATTCCCCATCTTTTGCACCAATTGACTACACATAATAACATTTTGCGCAGGTCTTGTTCAGTTTCTGCCATCAAAATAATATAATCCGCATTTCAACATCATATCTTAGTATTTAACTGTTTAATTTATTTGGCCAAATCATTAATAAACATAGCAAACAGAATCGGTGATAAGGAGTATCCTTGTTTTACACACAAATCTGTACGAAATTCGTTAACACACAAACATGAAGTTGGTGCTTGATTGTTAACCAATCTCTTCTGTCTTGGCAGCACGATCAAGATAACGATGACGACTGCTTCATCTGTAGAAGCCAGGGCAGCTTGATATGCTGTGATAAGTGTCCTCGCTCCTTCCATCAGAGATGTCATCTTCCTAATGTGGATGACGCTATGCTGGGGTGAGAAGAGTATTTGATGAGCGAGAGAGTAGGAGAAATACATTTGATACAAGAGAGGTCTGTTCTGTGTAGGTAAACTTAGCTGTCAGCTAATTTGTGCACTATTGAAATGTGTGTTATCACAGGGATAATCGTACGTGGATGTGTACATTCTGTGTTCTGGGGGCCAGTCAGTTGTGGCGCTACCCCAAACAAATGACCTACCAGGAAGCCTTGACCTGCCGAATCTCTGACCACCTACTGGTGAGGAGCCTGTATTAATGACTGCTACAATTGGGCCAACTTCCTTCAATCAATCAATTACTCAACCTATCTGTCTGTCTGTCCATTATAGGCATCACTATATACTTGACATGAAATAATTATTCAGAATGAAATGTAAACAATCTCTGACCAGTCACGTTTACTCTGACAGGAATGCCAGTACCTCCTGCTGTGTCTGTACAAAGCGGACGAGGACAACATCTTTGTGACAGATCCTTGCATCAATGTAAGTTTGCTTGGTTCTCTCTCTCTTTGTGTGTTGTGTGTGTGCTTATCAAAGTTCACATATATCTCCGTCTGTGTTTCATTGCCAGGTGAGAAACTACACCAGTGTGATAAAGACTCCGATGTGGCTGGGCAGGGTTGTGGAGAAGCTGCAGCAGAATCTCTACAAAACAGTGCACCACTTTGTGTCTGACGTGATGTTTATCTTCACCAACTGTGCCAGATTTAACAGGGTAAGACAACATTAGTACAGTATCCAATGTTAAGACTCAGGGCTAACATTTTGAAAAAGTATTGGAATTATGCTAGTCAACTTTACTTGTGCTAATGCATGAATAACACTAACAATGTGCCTTTGCTTAATCCATAACAAAGCTGCATTAGGCTAAATTATTTTTATTTATTGTATTTCTAGTTTGTTTATTATGTTTTCTATACAAATGTGTCTTTTTTTCCTGAAGGATAATGCAGAGTTCTGTGAAATGGGCGAAAGATTGAAGGATCTATTTGAGAGAGAGTTCAAGAGTACATTTAGCATCCAACTTCAGCATCCAGCTGCATCCAACAGCCAGTAGAGCCTTCATCAAGTCTGTACTGTTATCTCACTGTGAGACAACAGGGAATATTCACCATGCCCTGGTCCTTCTATACAGCCTTCATACAGACTTGTACACCAAGTTGTACAGATCTTATTTTCCATGCATGTACATTATTTTCCATCTAGTCCTTTAATTAATTAATTTAATTCATTCTACCAGTCAAAAATGGGTGTGATAATAATTGAAATAGAATGATGGTGATAACATTGCATTTCATACAGTAAATGTTGCTTTGCTAACTTTTTATGCAAAGCCTTAGAATTCCTTACCTTCCGGGCTTCTTTTACTTCTGGTTAAGCCATACTAGATTTATGCCCAGGGATTCTGTCAAAAATAAACTAATGAATTTCTAAAACATTGTACAACGTAGGTATACTTGTTAGACTTTGTGTAGCCTATCAGAATGTGGTTCTGTTGAGGAGAATATCAGACGGAGCAGCAGCGCTCTCTTCAGGGCAGTTTGGGCAGCACCACAATTGCCAGCAGCGAATCCCCTGCGCAGCAGCGTTGCGCAGACATGCTTGGTAAACGATGCAGACATTTCTCTTCAGATTGTTGTAAAGCCACAGGTTCGAGAATGTGAATATTATGTTAGGGTTTGTAGGCACATTTCTTGATATCTAATTGAAAGACTAAAACATCCACATAGGCAGCCTAGACATGGTTGAGCGATCCAATATCCAAGAAAGTGCGTAATGTCGTTGAATATCACTTTGAAAAGTGAAGACTCGAGTCCTTTGACGAAGAAGACGAATCGTCTCCGCTGCTTTCAGGCAAAAGAGGCTCCGAGTCTGCAGCTCGTGACGATATTTCTCCGGGAGAAGGCGGTCCAATAGAAGACCATGCAGGGTATTCAACACAGCATGGCCGGCTGGCAACTAAAACGACCAGCAAACCCATCGTACTGTGTAAGTTGTTGGTACTGTATAATCAGACAGACGTGGCATATTTTTCAGTCTTGTCTCACAGGAACTTTAACTTTAGAACTACTATTAGATAATAGGTAGAATCTACCGCACACCCGGAGCTGAGTAGCCAGTGAAGGTGATGGAGGCAAAAGGCAAAACTGGAGAAACATTCAAAAGTATCTGCACACTTTAGAAATACTATTACTATCTATAATGAAAGATCTGATTTTATTGAAATGCTGAGCTATCACAAAATAAAATGCATCTTCCCAGTCGCGGCCGGCTGGTTTTTAATGGAATATCTACATAGGTGTACAGAGGCCCGTTATCAGCAACCATCACTCCTGTGTTCCAATGGCACGTTGTTAGCTAATCCAAGTTTATAATTTTAAACAAAGACTTTTATTCTGAAACTTGTCAGTCTATGCTTGTTCTCAGAAATGAAGGCTATTCCACGTGAGAAATTGCCAAGAAACTGACGCTAGGCGTCCCACCTCGACAACTTCCGGTGAAATTGCAGAGCACCAAATTAAAATTAAAAATACTATAAATATTTAACTTTCATGAAATCACAAGTGCAATACATCAAAATAAAGCTTAACTTGTTGTTAATCCAGCCGCCGTGTCAGATTTCAAAAAGGCTTTACGGCGAAAGCAAACCATGCTATTATCTGAGGACAGCGCTCAGCACACAAAACATTACAAACAGTTAGCAGCCAAGTAGATTAGTCACAAAAGTCAGAAATAGCAATACAATTAATCACTTACCTTTGATGATCTTCATATGGTTACACTCACAAGACTCCCAGTTACACAATAAATGTTTGTTTTGTTCGATAAAGTCCCTCTTTATATCCATAAACCTCCATTTTGTTGGCACGTTTTGTTCAGCAATCCAATGGCTCAAATGTGGTCTCAAGAGGCAGATCAAAATTCCAAATAGTATCTGTAAAGTTCGTAGAAACATGTGAAACGATGTTTATAATCAATCCTCAGGTTGTTTTTAGCCTAAATAATCGATAATATTTCAATCGGACAATAGCGTCAATATAAAAGAAAAACAACGAAAGGCGCGCTATCGAGATTGGGGACTTTCCACTGGCCTCTCATTGAAACTGCTCATTCTCCCAAATTTTTCAGAATAAAGGCCTGAAACAATGTCTAAAGACTGTTCACAGCTAGTGGAAGCCATAGGGAACGGAATTTGGGTCATATCCCTTTAAATGGTGGATAGGCTTTCAATGGAAAAACACCCATTTCAAAATAATAGCACTTCCTGGATGGATTTTCCTCAGGTTTTTGCCTGCCATTTCAGTTCTGTTATACTCACAGACATTATTTTAACAGTTTTGGAAACTTTAGAGTGTTTTCTATCCAAATCAATTATATGCATATCCTAGCTTCTGGGCCTGAGTAGCAGGCAGTTTACTTTGGGCATGCTTTTCATCCAAAATTCCGAATGCTGCCCCCTATCCCAAAAAAGTTCATCATTGTTTCATTATTTCTTACCACAATTGGGTAGAGCTTGGCGATATGGCCAAAATATTTTATCATGGTATTTAAAAAAAATATTTGGAACGATATGACAGTATTTGACGGTATTTTTTGTTTTTGAATAATAAAAGTTCTACATTTGCTTTATGAGTAGTGAGTGATCCTAGGGTGGCAACACATACATTCTAAGTGATTTTAATGAGTATTAAGTTTCAGCTCTTTAATTATTTTTGCATTTCCTGCACTCAATTGCAGTGGTGAAAAGTACCCAATTGTCATACTTGAGTAAAAGTAAAGATAAATTAATAGAAAATTACTCAAGTAAAAGTAACCCAGTAAAATACTACTTGAGTAAAAGTCTAAAAGTATTTAGTTTTAAATATACTTAAGTATCAAAAGTAAATGTAATTGATAAAATGTACATAAATATCAAAAGTAAAAGTATAAATAATTTAAAATTCCTTTTATTAAGCAAACCAGATGGCACCACTTTATTTTAAAAACATTTTTTACGGATAGCCAGGGGCACACTCCAACACTCAAACATAATTTACAAACAAGGCATTTGTGTTTAGTGAGTCTTCCACATCAAAGGCATTAGATGACCAGGAATGTTATCTTGTGTGTGGATTGGACCATTTTCCTGTCCTGCCAAACATTCCAAATGTAACAAGTACTTTTAGGTGAAGTAAAAAGTACAGTATTTTCTTTAGGAATGTAGTGATGTAAAAGTTGTCAAAAAAATATAGTAAAGTACAGATACCAAAAAAACTACTTAAGTAGTACTTGAAATTATTTATACTTAAGTAAAAATACTTTCAAGTACTACTTAAGTATAAATAATTTCAAGTACTACTTAAGTACTTTACACCACTGCTCAATTGAGATCATTTCCACACATCCACATAGGGCTGCACAATATGGGCAATTAATCTAGGACTTAATTTTAACCAAATGTTGCAGTTGCGATTTGACTTTGAAATAGAGCAAAACTGTTGGAATCATGGAAATAGAATGACTATTCTAATTCTTTAGTTAGAATATAATAGTGGGCACTTTGAATACAGTGTTGTTTGAGATGACAACAAATTAAAATGCCAGGGAGGAGTTATTGTGACAAGGTAGGAACTAAAGTGTTGATAAGTGTTTCCTATGGGACCCTATAAGCTTTGGCTACATTGCATATTTTCTCTTAGGTACTTCATGTAGCTAACATATTCTTCCTTTGCATATTCCTCTTTTATTTAGAAGATGCTGTTGCACAAACAACATGCTGATTTAGGTCTACACCATCACTGGTATTATCGGGCTGTGTTAGCTAGCTACGTTTGCTCTTACTCAATAAATGTATTAGCTAGCTAGCTATTTGCATTTGCGGCTAACAATTAGTGTTTCTCAAAATTTAGGGCAACTTGCTCGGAAAACTACAAACTAGCTGTTTGCTGATGTAAGAAACACAAACTAATAGTGTCATTACAGAACTCTAGTGGATTCATATTAAGAAGAAAGGTGAAAACAACATTGTTGTCATCAACATTGTTGCATGTGCTGTATTGACCATGCAGACTGATCGCAAGTGGCTCATGGTTGGGGAACATCAAATACGCTCCTTGAGTGACAGGGGGCGTGGCTAGGTCTGTGTGGAAATTGGCACGGAGAGAGATGACTCAAGTAGCCGAAGTAAACTATAAAAATTGACATGGCGTATCACATTTAACAAACCAAACATTCAAAAACCGGTATAGAAGGTAAAGTAAAATCCCAAACCGGTCACTGCATCAATACATGTAATGTCAATATATCATAAAATACGGTATACTGCCCAGCCCTACAATCGTGTTGCATTGACCTAATGTTTTCAGTAACTTTCTGGGGCCTCCACCTAGTCAAAATATAAAACCCAGTTGTTTAACTTGCTCATCAGCTCAGTGTTCCACATAATGTAAACAGGTTAAGGGTTTAGATGACCTTACCCTCAACTTGTTAAAAGAAAACAACCTTCAATCAATACTCATCATCTGTATCTACAGGGGGAAATGTAAGCTCCTCCTGAGTTGGCATCTAACTGTTTCACCATCTGGAGGAGTAGAAAACATGATAGCTGCTGAAATCTTATCAGCCAGAGAGGCACAGATCGCCTTACAGCATGTAAATAATATTTAAAAGGGGAGAGAGTGTGAACACGTTATAACAGTTTCACACTAACCTTGCTAAGAATGAGATTGGGGCAGATTAGTCCAAGCTACAATCTAGTGTCTCTCCTCACATTTTTAGGGCACAGCTCTGCCTCTAGAAGCCTTGACTTTCCATATCATAATTATAATTATTGATATATTACCCAACCCAAATTTAGAATGACAGTTCTTAGCGCTTCACATTGGTTCAATCACTTTAATTAAAGACCCTCACTTTTCTCATCCCTTGTGGTAAGGACATATTAGTATCTCAATGCATTCTTAGTCTAAATTACTATACATTTTACAGTGGGCCGACCTCCACAATCAACCTGATACCCCAAATAATCAATTTTGGATAAGCTTAAATCAATTATGGGCACGGTTGACCTCCCCCTTCACTGCACTCATTCTTCTTTTCCTGGCATTTCATGTTCTTCTTCAGATAGTGTTTCAGTTTGTCCTTTTAATGGCAGATGTTTAAAGTGAATGGCCCTTGATAATGTCTCTCATCTGTCCTTTACAGTAATTATGTCTTTATATATTTTCAGTACACCAGCAGCATTTTTTATTTTTTTATTTCCCCTTTATTTAACCAGGTAGGCAAGTTGAGAACAAGTTCTCATTTATAATGGCGACCTGGCCAAGATAAAGCAAAGCAGTTCGACACATACAACGACACAGAGTTACACATGGAGTAAAACAAACATACAGTCAATAATACAGTATAAGTCTATATCTGATGTGTGCAAATGAGGTGAGATAAGGGAGGTAAAGGCAAAAAAAGGCCAAGGTGGCAAAGTAAATACAATATAGCAAGTAAAACACTGGAATGGTAGATTTGCAGTGAAAGAATGTGCAAAGTAGAAATAAAAATAATGGGGTGCAAAGGAGCAAAATAAATAAAATAAATACAGTAGGGAAAGAGGTAGTTGTTTGGGCTAAATTATAGGTGGGCTATGTACAGGTGCAGTAATCTGTGAGCTACTCTGACAGTTGGTGCTTAAAGCTAGTGAGGGAGATAAGCGTTTCCAGTTTCAGAGATTTTGGTAGTTCGTTCCAGTCATTGGCAGCAGAGAACTGGAAGAAGAGGCGGCCAAAGAAAGAATTGGTTTTGGGAGTGACCAGAGAGATATACCTGCTGGAGCGCGTGCTACAGGTGGGTGATGCTATGGTGACCAGCGAGCTGAGATAAGGGGGGACTTTACCTAGCAGGTCTTGTAGATGATATGGAGCCAGTGGGTTTGGCGACGAGTATGAAGCGAGGGCCAGCCAACGAGAGCGTACAGGTCGCAATGGTGGGTAGTATATGGGGCTTTGGTGACAAAACGGATTGCACTGTGATAGACTGCATCCAATTTGTTGAGTAGGGTATTGGAGGCTATTTTGTAAATTACATCGCCGAAGTCGAGGATTGGTAGGATGGTCAGTTTTACAAGGGTATGTTTGGCAGCATGAGTGAAGGATGCTTTGTTGCGAAATAGGAAGCCAATTCTAGATTTAACTTTGGATTGGAGATGTTTGATGTGGGTCTGGAAGGAGAGTTTACAGTCTAACCAGACACCTAGGTATTTGTAGTTGTCCACGTATTCTAAGTCAGAGCCGTCCAGAGTAGTGATGTTGGACAGGCGGGCAGGTGCAGGCAGCGATCGGTTGAAGAGCATGCATTTAGTTTTACTTGTATTTAAGAGCAATTGGAGGCCACGGAAGGAGAGTTGTATGGCATTGAATCTTGCCTGGAGGGTTGTTAACACAGTGTCCAAAGAAGGGCCAGAAGGATACAGAATGGTGTCGTCTGCGTAGAGGTGGATCAGAGACTCACCAGCAGCAAGAGCGACATCATTGATGTATACAGAGAAGAGAGTCGGTCCAAGAATTGAACCCTGTGGCACCCCCATAGAGACTGCCAGAGGTCCGGACAGCAGACCCTCCGATTTGTCACACTGAACTCTATCAGAGAAGTAGTTGGTGAACCAGGCGAGGCAATCATTTGAGAAACCAAGGCTGTCGAGTCTGCCGATGAGGATGTGGTGATTGACAGAGTCGAAAGCCTTGGCCAGATCAATGAATACGGCTGCACAGTAAAGTTTCTTATCGATGGCGGTTAAGATATCGTTTAGGACCTTGAGCGTGGCTGAGGTGCACCCATGACCAGCTCTGAAACCGGACTAATATAATGTTTACATACCCTACATTATTCATCTCATATGTATACCTATATATGTATACGTATGTATATATGTATACGTATATACTGTACTCTATATCATCTACTGCATCCTTATGTAATACATGTATCACTAGCCACTTTAGCTATGCCACTTTGTTTACATACTCATCTCATATGTATATACTGCACTCAATACCATCTACTGTATCTTGCCTATGCCGCTCTGTACCATCACTCATTCATATATCTTTATGTACATATTCTTTATCCCCTTACACTTGTGTCTATAAGGTAGTAGTTTTGGAATTGTTAGCTAGATTACTTGTTGGTTATTACTGCATTGTCGGAACTAGAAGCACAAGCATTTCGCTACACTCGCACTAACATCTGCTAACCATGTGTATGTGACAAATAAAATGTGATTTGATTTGATTTGATTGCATAGCAGAGAAGGTATGGTGAGATTCAAAATGGTCTGTAATCTGTTTGTTGACTTGGCTTTCGAAGACCTTAGAAAGGCAGGGTAGGATAGATATAGGTCTGTAGCAGTTTGGGTCAAGAGTGTCCCTGCCTTTGAAGAGGGGGATGACCGCAGCTGCTTTCCAATCTTTGGGAATCTCAGACGACACGAAAGAGAGGTTGAACAGGCTAGGAATTTGGGTGGCAACAATTTCGGCAGATAATTTTTAGAAAGAAAGGGTCCAGATTGTCTAACCCAGCTGATTTGTAGGGGTCCAGATTTTGCAGCTTTTTCAGAACATCACCTGACTGGATTTGGGAGAAGGAGAAATGGGGAAGGCTTGGGCGAGTTGCTGTGGGGGGTGCAGTGCTGTTGACCGGGGTAGGAGTAGCCATGTGGAAAGCATGGCCAGCTGTAGAAAAATGCTTATTGAAATTCTCAATTATAGTGGATTTATCAGTGTTATCAGTGTGACAGTGTTTCCTATCTTCAGTGCAGTGGGCAGCTGGGAGGAGGAGTTCTTATTCTCCGTGGACTTTACAGTGTCCCAGAACTTTTTTGAGTTGGTGTTGCATGAAGCAAATTTCTGCTTGAAAAAAGCTAGCCTTGGCTCTTCTAACTGCCTGTGTATAATGGTTTCTAGCTTCCCTGAACAGCTGCATATCACGGGGGCTGTTTGATGCTAATGCAGAACGCCATGGGATGTTTTTGTGTTGGTTAAGGGCAGTCAGGTCTGGGGAGAACCAAATGCTATATCTGTTCCTGGTTCTAAATTTCTTGAATGGGGCATGCTTATTTAAGATGGTTAGGAAAGCATTTTTTTTTTTAAACAGGCATCCTCTACTGACGGGATGAGATCAATATCCTTCCAGGATACCTCGGCCAGGTCGATTAGAACCGCCTGCTCGCTGAAGTGTTTCAGGGAGCGTTTGACAGTGATGAGTGGAGGTCGTTTGACCGCTGACCCATTACGGATGCAGGCAATGAGGCAGTGATCGCTGCGATCTTGGTTGAAGACAGCAGAGGTGTATTTAGAGGGCAAGTTGGTTAGGATGATATCTATGAGGGTGCCCGTGTTTAAGGCTTTGGGGAGGTACCTGGTAGGTTCATTGATAATTTGTGTGAGATTGAGGGCATCAAGCTTAGATTGTAGGGTGGCTGGGGTGTTAAGCATGTTCCAGTTTAGGTCGCCTAGCAGCACGAGCTCTGAAGATCGATGGGGGGGCAATCAGTTCACATATGGTGTCCAGAGCACAGCTGGGGGCAGAGGGTGGTCTATAGCAGGCGGCAACGGTGAGAGACTTGTTTTTAGAGAGGTGGATTTTTAAAAGTAGAAGTTCAAATTGTTTGGGTACAGACCTGGATAGTAGGACATAACTCTGCAGGCTATCTTTGCAGTAGATTGCAACACCGCCCCCTTTGGCAGTTCTATCTTGTCTGAAAATGTCCGAATTTTTGGTGGTCTTCCTAAGCCAGGATTCAGACACAGCTTGAACATCCGGGTTGGCAGAGTGTGCTAAAGCAGTGAATAAAACAAACTTAGGGAGGAGGCTTCTAATGTTAACATGCATAAAACCAAGGCTATTACGGTTACAGAAGTCATCAAAAGAGAGCACCTGGGGAATAGGAGTGGAGCTAGGCACTGCAGTACCTGGATTCACCTCTACATCGCCAGAGGAACAGAGGAGGAGTAGGATAAGGGTACGGCTAAAAGTAATAAGAATTGGTCGTCTAGAACAGAGTAAAAGAAGGTTTCTGGGGGCGTTAAAATAGCTTCAAGGTATAATGTACAGACAAAGGTAGGGTAGGATGTGAATACAGTGGAGGTAAACCTAGGTATTGAGTGATGATGAGAGAGAAACATAGAAACATAGTCTCTAGAAACATAATTGAAACCAGAAGATGTCATCGCATGTGTGGGTGGTGGAACTAATAGGTTGGATAAGGTATTGTAGAGCCTCTAGTCCTGCTCACTGTGAAATAAGCCAATAAACACTAACCAGAACAGCAATGGACAATGCATATTGTAAGGAAGTGCTATTTCCTATGCAAATGACCAGCTTACTGCTATTGCATTACTATAACGGAGACAACACATAGCAACGTATTTTCACAGTAAAACATGTTAGGGCACACACAGAACACTCACTTAAATCATCCACAACACTGGCAAAACAGGATACATCCTAGCCACAGGTGCTAGCCGTCAGTTCGGCCACAACATCCAAGACTAGAACGCACACACATTACACACACTCACTGCGAGGACACCAAGATAGGGACACACACACATTACACACACTCACTGCGAGGACACACAGATTAAAAGAGCGCCCCCTAAACTGGAAAATATTGTTCATACAAATGTTCCTTACAAAAGACTTAAAACTGAAGCAATTTCGATTTCCAGGAATAATGTTTTATAACACCGTTAAAATACCAATGTGATAATTTGTTTAATTAAAAGAGCGCCCCCTATATCCAAGTATAAAACGTTTTTTTTTTTTTTGCGAATTGGATAGAGGGGATGAATCCAGAAAAAATTCTAAAATAAAATAAATTGTCCGATAGGTGTATTCAGATAGCAGCCGATAAGACAGCTAACGATTAGCGGACCGCAGATGGGCGTTCAGGTAACGTCGCGACGGAGGAGCCAGCCGGATAACTCCCTCGGGTAGATAACGTCGGTAGTCCAGTTGTGAAGGCCCGGTGGGGCTCCCTGTTGGCAGTAAAACGGGTCCGGATAGGTGATTGTAGCCCAGGAGTGAATGATGGAACTCTTCAGCTGGCTAGCGCTGGAATAATTGATGTTTGCTCCGGAATCGACGAAAGACAATAGTCACACGGATAGCAGCTAGCTAGCTGCGAGATCCAGGGGACATGGAGAGAAAAATAGGTCCGGTATGTTCCGGTCCGAGCCGCGCCGTACAAAACTAGCGATAGATTTTCGAGCTAAAGGATAGCTGATGACCACAAACCGTGGTTAGCTGAATACTAACGATTAGCCAGTAAAGAAGCTAACTAGCTTCTGGTTAGCTTCAGGCTAGCTTCTGGATTAGCTTCTGGCTAGCTTCTGGTTAGCTTCTGGCTAGCTTCTGGTTAGCTTCTATGGAGGATTACAGATTTGAGGTAAATAATACTTTCTTTAAAAATATATATAAATTGGTGAGGCGGGTTGCAGGAGAGTGTTTTGAAGATGAGTTTATGAAAAATATATATAAAAAGGTATGCGAAGAAAGTTGTAAATATATATATATATATATATACGGGACACGACAAGACGAGGACAAAAGACGTCTGAACTGCTATGCCATCTTGGAGCTAAGTTGACTACTTGACTACTTCATGTGAACCACAAGGGCGCATATTTCAAATAAATAATCGTAAAAATCATGGATATTAAACATGTAGGTACACACAAGTGTCTTCTATCGGTCTAGGGCCCTGCATCGCAGTGCTAGCTGTGTCACCAGAGACTCTGGGTTCGCACCCAGGCTCTATCGCAGCCGGCCGCGACTGGGAGGTCCATGGGGCGATGCACAATTGGCCTAGCGTCGTCCGGGTTAGGGAGGGTTTGGCCGGTAGGGATATCCTTGTCTCATCACGCACCAGCGACTCCTGTGGCGGGCTGTGCTTAGTGCACGCTAACCAAGGTCTCCAGGTGCACGGTGTTTCCTCCGACACATTGGTGCGGCTGGCTTCCGGGTTGGGTGCACGCTGTGTTAGGAAGCTTGGTTGGGTTTTGTTTCGGAGGACGCATGACTTTCGACCTTGGTCTCTCCCGAGCCTGTACGGGAGTTGTAGCGATGAGACAAGATAGTAACTACTAATAATTGGACACTATGAATTTTTTTTTTTTAAACACACCAAAAAAATCTTGTTAATCTAACTGCACGATTTTACAGTAGCCATTACAGCGAAGGCATGCCATGCAATTATTTGAGGATGGCGCCCCACATCAAAATATTTTTCCACCAGCACAGGTTTCATAAATTCACAAATAGCGATTAAATATTCACTTACATTTTGAAAATCTTCCTCTGATTTGTCATCCAAAGGGTCCCAGCTATAACATGTAGTGTCGTTTTGTTAGATAAAATTCTTCTTTATAGCCCAAAAAAGTCAGTTTAGTTGGCGCCATCAATTTGAGTAATCCCACTCGTTCAACAAAGGAAACTGAAAGTCTACTGCTAAACATTGCTAAAACAAGTCCAAATATATTTCTATTGACTCCTCAGATACCGTAAAATGTAATCAAGCTATAATATTTAATACGGAAAGAAGTATGTTCAATAGGAAACCGTTATTAGCAGGTGCGTTTTGTCTTCATCGCACGCCCAAACACGAATTTCCAAGAGTATGTCCCTGTATTAAAACTCATATTTCTTACTCGTTTTGGAAATTACAAGCCTGAAAGCTTAAACAGACTGCTGACACCCTGTGGAATCCATATGAATTGCATGCTGGGAGCTAGATTTCATTATATTATTTACAAAAATAATTCTGGTTGGTTTTTCTTTCGATTTACTCCTACCATATCTGTTGTGTTATAGTCTCCTACATTTCTATAAACTTCAAAGGGTTTTCCTTCCAATGGAACCAAGTTTAGTGGAAATTGAGGAAAAAGGACCCTAGCCCTAACATTAAGTGTTGCAGTCATTTCAGTGTATACAGTTGAGTCATCCACACAAATCCACACACTGGCTTTACTAAAAGCTTTACTAAAAGCCAGTGGCATGTCGTTAGAAAATATATTTTTTAAGTAAGGTGCCTAAACAGCTACCATGGGGAATTCTACCTGGATTATGTTGGATAGACTTCCATTAAAGAATACCCTCTGTGTTCTGTTAGACAGGTAGCTCTTTATCCACAATATAGCAGGGGGTGTAAAGCCATAACACATACGTTTTTCCAGCAGCAGATCGATAATGTCAAAAGCCACACTGAAGTCTAACAAAACAGCCCCCGCAATCTTTTTATCATAAATTTTTCTCAATCATCAGTAATTTGTGAAAGTGCTGTGCTTGTTGAATGGCCTTCCCTATAAGCGTGCTGAAAGTCTGTTGTCAATTTGTTTTCTGTAAAATAGCATTGTATCTGGCCAAACACATTTTTGTCAAAAGTTTACTAATGGTTGGTAATTGGTCGGCTATTTGAGACAGTTAAGGGGGCTTCCTAATTCTTGGGTCGCGGAATTAATTTTGCTTCCCTCCGAGCCTGAGGGCACACACTTTCTAGTAGGCTTAAATTGAAAATATGGCAAATAGGAGTGGAAATATCGTTTGCTATTATCCTCAGTAATTTTCAATCCAGGTTGTCAGACACCAGTGGCTTGTCATTGTTGATAGACAACAATAATGTTTTCACCTCTTCTACACTGACTTTACGAAATTCAAAAGTACAGTGCTTGTCTTTCATAAATTGGTCCGATAAACTAGGATATGTAGTGTCAGCGTTTGTTGCTGGCATGTCACCTCTAAGTTTGCTTATCTTGCCAATGAAAAAGTAATTAAAGTAGTTGGCAATATCAGTGGGCTTTGTGATGAATGAGTCATCTGATTCAATGAATTACTTTTTGGCTTTTTTCCCCAAAAATGTCATTTAAGGTGCCCCAAAGCTTTTTACTATCATTCTTTGTATAATTTATCTTTGTTTCATACTATAGTGTTTTTTTAATATTTTTTTTTTAGTCACATGATTTCTTAATTTGCAGTACCTTTGCCAATCAGTTGTGCTGCCAGACTTATTTGCCATACCTTTTGCCTCATCCCTCTCAACCATATAATTTTTCAATTCCTCATCAATCCAAGTGGATTTCACAGTTTGTCCAGTAATTTTCTTAATGGGGCGTACTTATTAGTAATTGGAAAAAGCAATTTCATAGATGTGTCAAGTGCAGCGTCTGGTTGCTCCTCGTTATGCACCACAGACCAGCAAATATTATTTACATCATCAACTGATGAATCACTACAAAACTTCTTGTATGACCTCTTATACAATATATTAGGCCCAGCCTTTGGAACTTTGGTTTTCCTAGATATGGCTATTATATTGTGATCACTACATCCTATGGATTTGGATACTGCTTTCAAGCAAATTTCTGCAGCATTAGTAAATATGTGATCAATACATGTTGATGATTTAATTCCTGTGCTGTTTGTAACTACCCTAGTACTGTACGTTGACTGACAACCTGAACCAGGTTGCAGGCACTGGTTACAGTTTGAAGTGTTTTCTTGAGTGGGCAGCTTGATGGTAGCGAGTCAATATTTAAATCACCCAGAAAATAAACTTCTCTGTTGATATCACATACATTATCAAGCATTGCACAGATATTATCCAGATACTGACTGTTAGCACTTGGTGGTATATAGCAGCTTCCCACAAGAATGGGCTTGAGGTGAGGCAGATGAACCTGTAGCCATTTTACTTCAACAGTATTTAACATTTAACATGTTTTAACATGTTATACGGATTTGTGAATAACACCGTTCACACTTATAGAGGAAACATCTTTCCCTAAACCTCTTTAGCAATCTTTACTTCAGAACCTGAGAAGGATGACGATAATGAGGAGAAAGAAGAAGCTGAGCAGGAAGGAGAGGAGAGCAGGCAAACACTGCTGAAGGGGGAGCAGTAAAAGAGGCAGCAATGGTGGTATGAAAACGTCTGTCTTCAAAGTCATCTGTGGGGCCATCGGTGGGATGCTACATGAGGATCGGTTTGTATCAGGTACATATTTTATTCTCTCAAGGTTTAATAAACATAAGAAAATCCTATAGCTATTGCCATGTCTCCAAAACTATTGGAGGTACTGGAGACACTTTTACATGTTGGCAACCCTCTTTCTCTGGCTGCACCTCAAATACCGCCCCCACTTAGTGCTTTTATCAAGCAGAAAACCCATTTCAGCTGATCCACAAGGCCATGAGAGGTGAGTGTGTAGTTCCCTTAAGGAAAAGCACATTCAGTCAAACGGCTTTCACTGTGAGAGCTTCCCATGTCTGGAACACACTGCCTTCAGACACATGTAACTGCCATACATAACCTTAAGACATGGCTAAAGGAAAATCAGATGTGTGAACACATCTGTGAGGTGTATAGATATTGTTTGTTAATTTTCTGTCTTTTGTTTGGTTGATTTTTGTATCATTGCTCCGTCTGTCTGTGTTCTAAGTGTTACTTGTCATATGTTGTTCTCTGCTCTGTATGTGCACACTTTTAGCTGTTATTGATAATACACTACAGGTTCTTTCACCATGGCCCTATGTCACTCTGGTCAGCTGTAGTGCGCCAAATTGGATTTATACTAAGGTTATGACAGAGTTTCATTTGAGTTTTTCCTTTTGTCCCTATCTTCTCTGTTGCCCCAGGGCCGTGTGGCAAGAGTACAGAGCAGTGCTGGATGACCCCGGTATAGTTTGTGAAGCGGGGTTCAGCTCTGGCAGATGCCTACTGGAAGAAAGACATCCAGTGGGATGGGAAACCACTCAGCATCCTCATCGAGGTACATAAGGAAAGAGAACAGAGAGGAAGAGAGATGAGAGAGAAAGAAGATGTGTGTTTGGCACTTACCAATCTACTGTACAAAGAATGGCTTAAGATGGTCTTTAAGGACCTGTGATGAAAACATTTCCCTTCTTCAAAAACGTTTTACTAGTACTACTACTGTCTTTGTTTGTTTCTCATTTTCAGAGAAAGATCCTGGCCATCCACTCTCTCCTGTGTAAGCTGTGCCGCCACAAAACATTTATTTAGCATTGAAGGTCTGCAAGAACACAGTGGCCTCCGTCATTCTTAAATGGAAGAAGTTTGGAACCACCATGTCACGTTCTGACCATAGTTCTGTTAATTTATTCTATGTTTTAGTATGGTCAGGGTGTGAATTGGGGTGGGCAGTCTGTTTGTTTTTCTATGTTGGTTTTTGTGTTCGGCCTGGTATGGTTCTCAATCAGAGGCAGGTGTCGTTAGTAGTCTCTGAGAATCATACTTCGGTAGCCTGGGTTTCACTTTTGGTTTGTGGGTGTTTGTTTCCATGTGAGTGTTTTGGCCACACGGTACTGTTTCGGTTTTGTAAATTCACGTTGTTATTTTCTGTTTAGTGTTCTGAGTTTTAATAAAAAATCATCATGAACACTTACCACGCTGCGCTTTGGTCCTCACCTTCTTCCACCGACGACAACCCTTACAGAAACACCCACCACAAAAGGACCAAGCAGCGTCGTAACGGGCAGCAGCAGCGATCGCAGGACTCCTAGATATGGGAGCGAGATCTGGACTATGTCACTACTTGGGAGGAGATAGACAGGTGGTCGGTCGACCCAGGGAGAGTGCAGGAGCCCGCCTGGGATTCTCTGGAGCAGTGTGAGGAGGGATACAGGCGAATGGAGTCAGCACGGCGGTGCGGAAGGAAGCCCGAGAGGCAGCCCCAAAAATGTATTGGGGGAGGCACACGGGGAGTGTAGCGAAGGCAGGTAGGAGACCTGCGCCAACTTCCCGTGCTTACCGGAGAGCGAGAGGGACCCCGGTGCGTGTGCATAGCCCGGTGCGGTACATTCCAGCTCCTCGTATCGGCCGGGCTAGAGTGGGCATCGAGCCAGGTGCCATGAAGCCGGCTCTATGCATCTGGTCTCCAGTGCGTCTCCTCGGGCCGGCGTACATGGCACCAGCCTTACGCATGGTGTCCCCGGTTCGCCAGCACAGCCCAGTGCGGCTATTCCACCTCGCCGCACTGGCCTGGCTACGGGGAGCATTCAACCAGGTAAGGTTGGGCAGGTGCTCAAGAGCTCCAGTGCGCCTTCACGGTCCGGTCTATCCAGTGCCACCTCCACGCACCAGCCCTCCGGTGGCAGCCCCCCGCACCAGGCTGTCTTTCCGTCTTCTCCCGACAGGTGCTCCCGCCTGTCCAGCGCTGCCAGAGTCTTCCTCCTGCCCAGCACTGTCAGAGTCTCCCGTCTGTCCTGAGCCGCCGGAGTCTCCCGTCTGTCCTGAGCCGCCGGAGTCTCACGCCTGTCTTGAGCCTCCGGAGCCTCCAGTCTGCCAGGAGCCGCCGGAGCCGCCAGGAGCCGCCAGTCTGCCAGGAGCCGCCGGAGCCGCCAGTCTGCCAGGAGCCGCCGGAGCCGCCAGTCTGCCAGGAGCCGCCGGAGCCGCCAGTCTGCCAGGAGCCGCCAGTCAGCCAGGAGCCGCCGGAGCTGTCAGTCAGCCAGGAACCGCCGGAGCCGTCAGCCAGCCAGGAGCCGCCGGTGCAGTCAGCCAGTCAGGAGCTGCCAGAGCCGTCAGTCAGCCAGGCGATGCCAGAATCGCCCTTCACTCCGGAGCTGCCGGAGTCTCCCGCCTGTCTGGCGCTGCCCTAGCCTTCCGCCTGTCCGGCGCTGCCGGAGTGTCCCGCTTGTCCGGCGCTGCCAGAGTCTCCCAGCCTGTCCGGCACTACCGGAATCTCCCAGCCTGTCCGGCACTACCGGAATCTCCCGTCCATTCGGGACCCGTGGCGTGGGTCCCCAGTCAAAGGTCAGCGGTGAGGGTCGCCGCTCTAAATAGGCCACAGAGGCAGGCTAAGAGGCACAAAAAAACTATGGTGGAGTGGGGTCCGCGTCCCGCGCCGGGGCCGCCACCGCGGACAGACACCCACCCAGACCCTCCCCTATAGGTTCAGGTTTTGCGGCCGGAGTCCGCACCTTTGGGGGGGGGGGGGGGGTACTGTCACGTTTTGACCATAGTTCTGTTATTTTATTCTTTGTTTTAGTATGGTCAGGGCGTGAGTTGGGGTGGGCAGTCTATGTTTATTTTTCTATGTTGGTTTTTGTGGTTGGCCTAGTATGGTTCTCAATCAGAGGCAGGTGTCGTTAGTTGTCTCTGATTGAGAATCATACTTAGGTAGCCTGGGTTTCACTTTTGGTTTGTGGGTGTTTGTTTTCCGTGTGAGTGTTTTGGCCACACGGTACTGTTTCGGTTTTGTAAATTCATGTTGTTATTTTCTGTTTAGTGTTCTGAGTTTTAATTAAAAATCATCATGAACACTTACCATGCTGCGCTTTGGTCCTCACCTTCTTCCACTGACGACAACCCTTACATACCAAGACTCTTCATAGAGCTGGTCGTTCGGCCAAACTGAACAATCAGGGGAGATGGGCCTTTGTCAGGGAGGTGACCAAGAACCCAACGGTCACTCTGACATAGTGGTGAAGCATGGTGGTGGCAGCATCATGCTGTGGGGATGTTTTTCAGCGGCAGGGACTGGGAGACTAGTCAGGATCGAGGGAAGATGAACAGAGCAAAGTACAGATATCCTTGATGAAAACCTGCTCCAGAGTGCTTAGGACCTCAGACTGGTGCAAAGGTTCACCTTCCAACAGGACAACAACCCTAAGCACACAGCCAAGACAATGCAGGAGTGGCTTCGGAACAAGTCTCTGAATGTCCTTGAGTGGCCCAGCCAAAGCAAGAGAGTCCTGAAAATAGCTGTACAGCGACAGTCTCCATCCAAGAGGGGCAGCTCTCTGGGAACTGGGGGGGGGGGGGGGGGGGGGATCTTGGATGGTTGGTGGCCTGGCGGTTGGGAGCTTGGGCCGGTGGCCAATTGGTCGCTGGTTTGGGCCCCCGATTTGACTTGGTGGAAGATCTGTCGACATGTCCTTGGGCGGGGCGCTTGACTCTGGTTGCTCCTGTGGGTCACTCTGGATGGGAGTCTGCTAGATGACTGAATGTAATGTAAATGTTGAGCGGCTTCACTGCAGGTATGTATGATTGTATGTTTTAATATTTAAATATATATATATTATAAAAGATTAAAAATGTGTATTCCAATGTCTCACCATGCACGTCTTCCATCCCACCTCATAGGGTTCCCAGCCCATGTTCCCAGTTATTGCCAGTATAGTTTCAAACTTGTGTTCACCTAAAAAATAACGGACTGCTGTGAGATACCTCTTAGCAATCCACACCCCTGCTGAATAGTCCAGAACAGAACACACATGTCTGATACAGTTGGGAATACATGGCATACTCAATATCTTTGAGTGTTTATTGTTTTTTATAACTCCCCCAAGAGCTGTACTTGCTGAGTCGTCCAGGGCAGATGTGCCGTAATGAAAGGTAATATGTTCATCAAATTAATTATCCAAATATTTATAATTGTTAGTAAACTCAATCATTTCTTCACCAAAACAAAACTGAAAAACTCTTCTCTTAGTACTTGGTTTTCTAAAATGCATTCTGTGTTTTTTTCTGATTGATCAGGAGTCTCCATCTTTTGCACCAATTGACTGCATTTAATATCATTTTCTGCAGGTCTTGTTCAGTTTCTGCCATCAAAATAATATCATCACCATATAAGAGAGTACTTAGCATTTCTTCATCATATCTCACTCCAATATTAAAATGTTTAATTTATTTTGCCAAAGCATTAATAAACATAGCAAACACAGTTGGTGATAAGGCGTCTCCTTGTTTTACACCCGAGGGTGTGGGAAACAAATCTGTACAATATTCGTTAACAAACAAACAGGCAGTTGTTGCTTGATTGTTAACCAATTCATTCTCACCTTCCTCTCTTCTCTGTCTTGGCAGCACAATCAGAATGACGATCCAGGGTAGCTTGATATGCTGTGATAAGTGTCCTCGCTCCTTCCATCCATCCTAATGTGGATAATTCTATGCTGGGGTGAGAAGGGTTGATTAGAGAGAGAGTGAGAGAAAGAGATTGATAGAAGAGAGGTCTGTTTGTTCTGTGTAGGTACACTTAGCTGTCAGCTTAGTGTGTGTGTAATCACAGTGATAATCTTATGTGGATGTGTACATTCTGTGTACTGAGGGCCAGTCAGTCGTGGCGTTACACCAGTCAAAAGACTTACCAGGTGGGTCTGATCTGCCGAATCTCTGACTACCTACTGGTGAGGAGCCCTGATGAATGAATGCTATCATTGGGCCAATTGCCTGCCAAACAATCAATCAATTCATCAACCAGTCTATCTATCTATCTATCTGTCCGTCCTTCCGTCTGATCGTACGTACGTCCGTGTCTGTCTGTGTGTCCGTCCGTGTGTGTATCTGTGTGTGTGTGTCACATCTGTCTGTATGTTTCATTGCCGGTGAGAAACTACACCAGTGTGATTAAGACCCCTACATGGCTGGACAGGATTGTGGAGAAGCTGCAGCAGAATCTCTAACAAACAGTGCAACACTTTGTGTCTGACGTGTTGCTTATCTTCACCAACTGTGCCACATTTAACAGGGTAAGACTGCACTACTGCAATATCCAATGTGAAACCTCTGGGCTAAAATTTTGGGTAAAAAATGTTGGACATGCTAATCAACTTTACTTGTGCTAATGCATGAATAACACTAACAGTGTGCCTTTGTTTAATCCATAACAAAGCTGCACAGGCTAAATGAGTTGTGTTTATTGCATTTCTAGCTTGTTTATTATGTTTTCTATACAACGGTGTCTCTTTTTTTTCTGAAGGATAATGCAGAGTTCCGTGAAATGGGCGAAAGATTGAAGGATCTAGTTGAGAGAGAGTTCAAGAGTACATTCAGCATCCAACGACATCCAATAGCCAGTAGAGCCTTCATCAAGTCTGTACTGTTATCTCTCTGAGACAACAGGGAATATTCACCATGCCCTGGTCTTTCTATACAGCATTCATACAGACTTGTACACCAAGTTGTACCGATCTTATTTTCCATGCATGTACATTATTCACTATCTAGTCATTTTATTCATTCCATTCATTCTAGCAGCCAAAATTGGTGTGTGATAACCATTTAAATAGAATGATGTTGATAACATTGCATTTCATACAGTGAATGTCACTCTCCAAACTTCTCATGTAAGTTGTTACCTTCCAGGCCTCTAGACGTCTTACTTCTGGTTAAGCTTTACTGGATTTATGTCCAGGGATTCTCCACAGAGTTGGATTATCTGAGACCTCAGCTGTCTGGTGATGCTGAACCTCGGAGTTACCGCTGTCCACTCAGACTAGAGAGATTATGTTAACAAACTGTAAAAGAAAAATATATATATATAAAAAATTATGCTTAAACCCAGAAGTGTTCATATAATATTGCAGTGTAAAAAAAAGCATTGTATTTGAATATATTTATTATATTAAATATTCTCTTCTTTTTTTTTAAAGACAAAACACATAGGATGTCACCAAAGATTTTCTAAAACATTGCACCATGTACTGTAGGTCTACTTGTTTGACTGTGCATAGCCTACCAGAATGCTTATTTTGAAGAGAATATCATCAGACAGAGCAGCAGCGTCCTCTTCAGGGCAGCCTGGGCATCGTCTGCGTTGCGTCTCTGCACTGTGCAGGGCCTGCGCACGCTAGTACACGTCACCATAATTGCCAGCAGCGAATCCCTGCCCAGAGCTGCGCAGCAGCGGCGTTGCGCAGACCTGGCGTTGCGCAGACCTGGTGAAAACTACGCAGCCATTTCTCTTAATCTTGTTGTAAAGCCACAGGTCCGAGAATGCAAATACTGCAATAGTGGCTGATGTTGGGGCTTCTTTATATCTAATTGAGAGACTAAAACTTTTTCCTCTCATAAGCATTGAGAGAAACAACCACATAGGTAGCCTATTAGGACGGGGTCGAGCGATTCCATACTATAGCCAAAGAAAGTGCGCTTGGTAGACGCGGTAATGTCTTTGAATATCACTGTGAAAAGTGAAGACTCCGAGTCCTTTGACGAAGAAGACGAATCATCTCCGCTACTTTCAGGCAAAAGAGGCTCCGAGTCTGCAGCTCGTGACGATATTTCTCCGGGAGAAGGCGGTCCAATAGAAGACCATGCAGGTTATTCAACACAGCATGGCCGGCTGGCAACTAACACGACCAGCAAACCCATCGTACTGTGTAAGTTGTTGGTACTGTATAATCAGACAGACGTGGCATATTTTTCGGTCTTGTCTCACAGGATCTTTTACTTTAGAACTACTATTAGATAATAGGCCGCATCTACCGCACACCCGGAGCTGAGTAGTGAACGTTCTGGACGCAAAAGGCAAACCTGGAGAAACCGGAAAAAGTCTGCACACTTCAGAAACATAAATGCAATCTATAATGAAATATCAGAATTGTATTGACATTATTTGCTCTATTTGACTGTTTTGCATGTGGCATCTGCGTCTTTCTTTCTGTACACTAGATCCTGCATGCTGGCTAGCTGGTCGATAACATTAGTATGGTTAACTCTGTCATGAGGTGATTTACATTTTGGTAATTTAGCAGATGCTCTGGACTTACAGTACTTATTAAATATCCCTCCTTTCCTCCTCCGCCCCAGTCATGACCTTCCCGACCTCCTCTCCAGAGTTCTCCTACCAGGCCATCGTGTACCTGATCGGAGCAGTGGGGCGCCGCTGGAGCCTGTACGGGACCCGGGAGCGTTCGCAGCTCTTCCAGAGCGTGCAGAAGGAGTTGGAGGAGCAGGGTCACTGTCTCCCTGTTGAGAAGATCCGCCGCAAGTGGAACAACTTGATCGTCACCTATAAGAGGGTCAAATACAGAGGCAGGGAGACCGGCCAGGCCAGAACCTCCTGGGAGTACTTTGAGGTACTTGTTTGTTTTATAATAATAGACTTGTGGTGTTTAGCAAGAACCAATGCTTGTGGCTCTATTGAAACTGTATTTAGTCTCCAAATGTTTATTGAAAACATGCATGCATTTGCACAGTAAGCACATTTTGTCTCTCAAATACATTGTGACAGTTGTCAGTTGGCTAGCTAGCAAATTTGAGCCATATTATCATAGACGTGCTATAAGTCAAAACGCCTTCAAACAAGAAATGCTATCAAGAACAAGATACAATTAACTGAAACAAGCCACCTACGATTCCCCACATGGCAGTTTCTTGTCATTGTTGCTAGCTGTCTGGCTGTTCAGGATCACAGCAACGCACAGCCTTCTACTCCTGCGTTGTTCATCCTGCGTTGTTCATCATTTTCGTGACGTTCTCAGGCAGCTGTCTATTCATTTTGTTAAATGTTGTTATTGTGGTCTTCTGGTGAATGCTCAACAATTCTAGTGACATTGTGGGTGTACTATGAAGGTAAGAAACAAGATTGTTATAAGCTGCCCACGGGTGCTGACAAGACACTCTTATCTCAACATTCCATCTCTCTTTGTGTGTCTTTCGCTCTCATAAGATGATGGATGCCATGCTTGGTGACACCATCGGTGCCGAGACCACTAGCAGCCCTACCGTAGTAACCAGCATCCCTAAGGTGAACGTCGCCACGGAAACCACCAAAACCGAGCAGAAGCCCCTTCTCCTTCCTCATGGCAACCTCATCACTGCCTGCACTCGGACACTCACCCTTGTCCCCTCCTCCCTCCCACTCCATACACCAGTTCCCTCCACCCTCCCTCTCCACACCTTTGTCAGATCCCCCCCCACCCCTGTCTGCTCCTCCCCCACCCCTGTCTGCTCCTCCCTCCCTCTACCCAACCCTTTGGACACACCCTCCCCCAGAATAGCTAATAACACAGACCCTGTACAGCCAAACCCCTCCCCTGCTCCGGTCGCACTGCCCCCTGCCTCCTGTCACATCCCCTCCAACCTCAGCCGCGTGCACCTCCGCAGAAAGAAGCGCGGTCACTTCTCCTGCTCCACCTCCAAGGGCTCCTCCATTACCTCCCCTCTGGTCCAGCAGCAGAAGCGAGGAGAAGGCACCTCCCTGCTGCAGGAGTTCCTGAGGAGGCGGGAAGGGCATGCCGAGGAGGAGCAGGTCTGTCGCAGCAGGGCAGAGGCCCAGGGGAGGAGGTACGAGAGGAGGGAGGTGGCGTGGCAGAGTCCCTGGGAAGGATGGCCACAGCTCTGGAGCTGCTCTCCTCCAAACAGGACACAGTCATTGCCCTGCTGCAGAGACTGGCCGAGAGAGACGGGAAGTGACAGTCATCGCCCTGCTGCAGGGTTGTCTCTAACTTCTATAGCGATAATTATGAATAAACCCTGCCTATTGTTGACTTTATCTTCTTAAAATTTGATTTTAAACCTAACATTAACCACACTACTAATATTATGCCTAACCTTAAATTAAGGACAAAAAGCTTATTTTTGTTTTCATGAATGTTTACTTTGTGGCTATATAATCTAGTGGAAACCCTTCTGCAGAGACTAGCTGACGTGACACTGTAATCGGCATACTGCATGACTGGCCGAGAGAGACTGGGAGGCTGACTCAGCATGCGACCGAAGTGGCAGTCTTTTTCGTTATATATTGCGCTACTTATGAGCTAAAACACAGTAAAACCCACCTGGTGTCCCAGGTCAAAATCGATCCCTGATTAGAGGGGAAGAATGAAAATTAGCAGTGGAACTTGGTTCGAGGTCCACATTTGAATTTGCCTAATGTAAGCAAAAGGGTTCGGATGCAGACTTGGATAATGTTCATTAAAATGTGAAAAAAAAAATATATATATATATATATATTTTCACATTCATTTAACCAGGTAGGCTAGTTGAGAACAAGTTCTCATTTGCAACTGCGGCCTGTCCAAGATGAAGCAAAGCAGTTCGACACACAACAACAGTTACACATGGAATAAACAAACATAGTCAATAATAAAGTAGGAAAATCATATACAGCATATGCAAATGAGGTAGGATAAGAGAGGTAAGGCAATAAATAGGCCATGGTGGCAAAGTAATTACAATATAGCAATTCAACACTGGAATGGTATGATGTGCAGAGGATGAATGTGCAAGTTGAGAAACGGGTGCAAAGGAGCAAGATAAATAAATACAGTATGGGGTTGAGGTAGATTGGATGCGCTATTTACAGATGAGCTATGTACAGGTGCGGTGATCTGTGAGCTGCTCTGACAGCTGGTGCTTAAAGCTAGTGAGGGAGGTAAGATTGATTGTGTTGTAGAATTTACAATGGAATAACAATTTTGATTAAATGGTTTATTAATTAATGATTGATCATGATAATCAAAGTCATTTACAATAACAGCATTTGGTTGCAGAATTTACTGTTGGAGAAACGGGTGTGGCGAGTGGAAACCACCATTTAAGGCCTACACAGATGGATAAGGATGGTGAAATAGTAGGTGAAACTTATACTCACTAGTCTGGCATCTGGTCCAACCAGTAAATCCCAAAACAGACACGGTCATCTCAACTGTTTGATTGTCAGGCAGCATGCATGAGGCCGATTCAGACTTGAGGCAGATGCAGACACTCTGATGGCAGGCTAACAACCTTAGAGAACAGCGCATGTAGCAACAGTAAAGTGAATTGTTTGACAAAGAATATCTTAAATGAAAGCAATGTTTACTAAATGTGTGTTCGTAGTTTTCCCAGCTTGTAAAAATAATTTTGAAAACACATACTGTAAAGCCAAGGTGCATAAATCAAATGACACAAAAATCTTGACTTATTTCCATCGTGGTTCTCTGACCTATAGATGTAACCAGTACCCCAGTGATGGAGAGGAATCTCCTTAATCTCCTTTCTCTCGCTGCAGAAAGTAATTTTTGTAGTGAACTTTAATATTTACAAACACAAAACAATATACCCTTTTCTGGAAAGGAGCACATTTTAGAAGTTTAGAATTCAGAACACAGACAGACGTAGCAGCTAGCCTGGAGAATGAACAAGACTATGAAAACATGGTTTCCACTAGATAGCACAGCCACAAAGTCAAAATTGGCTTTCATAAAAATGTATGAAAACCAAAATGTGCTTTTTGGTCTTAATTCAAGGTTAGGGTTAGCCATAAAGTTAAGTGTTAGGCTTCCCGAGTGGCGCAGTGGCATAAGGCATTGCATCACAATGCTAGAGGCGTTACTACAGACCCTGGATCGATCCCGGGCTGTATCACAACTGGCCATGATCGGGAATCCCATAGGGCAACATAGAATTGGTCCAGCGTCGTCTGGGTTAGGGGAGGGTTTGGCTGGGGTAGGCCATCATTGTAAATAAGCATTTGTTCGTAACTGACTTCCCTAGTTAAATAAATAAAAAATTATAAACAAATAAGTGTTATGTTTAAAATCACATTTTAAGAATCTTTATTTTAGAAATAGGCGAAGTTTATGACTTTGGTGTGGTAACTGTGACGACCGGTAAACATTGTGGGAGAAGCACCAAGCCAAAGATCTTAGAGAAAAGTAACTCCAAACCACAGGAGATTGGTGGCTGGAGCGGAATTAATGGAATATGAATTGAATGGTATCAAATAAATCAAACACGTGGTTGCTGTTTGATGCCATTACATTTGCTCCATTACAGACATGAGCCTTCCTCCCCTCAGCAGCCTAGAATAACTAACACATTGTTCTATCTGCAGTACCGTTTCTTTGGACAGGCCTGAGATGCGTTCAGTTCCCTTGAACGTTTTCTACGTTGCGGAACGGTTTGTACTGAACGACACGTTTACCCACAACGTTCTTGAGCAGACTTTGAGGTACGTTTGGTGGGTGTGGCTTGAAAGTATTGAGTGTTTTTAAAGGGCAGTGCGGACGGCGTTCCCCAACCAAATACAGTACAGTATGACACAAACCCAGCCGCGTTCTTCACCTGGTCATTCAGTCCAGCACCGTTTCCGTTCAATTGAGCGTTCCAGAACTTAAAACCATACTGAACGCAAACCTGCTGTTTCATTTGTTTGAATGACAAAAGGAAAAGCCAATCAAATTAACAAGCGGAATCACCTATTGCCCAATCACCTTATTGGGAAAGGGGACTCTATCTACCATTGGCTATACGAACGACCTGGATCTAAAACGAGCGAGAAGCGCATTCTGGGTTCATGTCTATGAGAAGCAATCACAAGAGTTCAGATGCGTAGTTGTTTTCTGGAATGAACTGGGGGAAAAAACTATATCTATTCCCAAACTATTGTGCATAGTGGACTGCAAACAAAACTGTCAAGTTTACATTTGTATCTACCGCAATCAAAATGAGCACTGAAGCCTTTCGATTTGCTGAAGTTTTCTCGTACGAAAGCTTGGTGCATGCAATGGCAGGAGCAGCGGTAAGTAAAAACTTTGTTTATGTGCATTGCCTTTTTTAACAGTAGGTTATTGCAATACATGAAAACAAGGGGCAGTATTTTTTTTCTTTACATTGCTATTTGACAGGCCATTACTGCCAAACCGGCATCCCCTATAAATAAGGTTAGTCTGATATCAGCAAATGTTCACATTTGAAGACCCTAAATTTGACAGTATAGGATTATATGTTTTTAGGGGAGTGTGACGGCAATGACCGTTTTCTTCCCACTTGACACTGCAAGACTACGGCTGCAAGGTAAGGCTAGCTACCTCTAAATCTTTACGCCTTTGTGCAAAACTGAATAGAGGACATAAGATATCTCTGTGCAAGTCTCATGTCTATTCTTCTATCTGTTCCTCTTCTATAGTGGATGAGAAGAGGAAAGCCAGGTCCACTCCTGCCATTCTGTCAGAGATTGTCAAGGAAGAAGGGTTGTGAGTAAACAAGAGCTCTGTCTTTCCCTCGCTCTGCTTTCTCTCTCTGCTCTTTTAGCATTTTTTATTTATTTGAACAGAATCACCCGAGGTTGTGTCTGTCCCCCTGCCTGTCCTCTGCAGGCTGGCGCCCTACAGGGGCTGGCTCCCAGTGATCTGCAGTCTCTGCTGTTCCAACTTCGTCTACTTCTACTGCTTCCACAGCCTGAGAGCCAGCTGGCTCCGGGGACACAAGTCAACTCCAAGCAGAGACCTGCTAATGGGCATTGCTGCAGGTAGGCCGACATAGGACCCAGACGCTGATACTAGCTAACTTACCAAGTTACCCCTTTACTCCACACACAGAGATGCATACAAAGCTCTTCCCCTGCCCTCCATTTAGCAAATCTGACAAATTCTATCCTCCTGATTCCCACTTACAAGCAAAAACTAAAGCAGGCAGTACCAGTGACTCGCTCAATACGGAGGTGGTCAGATGATGCGGATGCTACGCTACAGGACTGTTTTGCTAACACAGACTGGAATATGTTCCAGGATTCATCTAATGGCATTGATGAGTTTACCACCTCAGCCATCGGCTTCATCAATAAGTGCATCGACGACGTCGTCTCCACAGTGACCATACATACATATCCCAACCAGAAGCCATGGATTACAGGCAACATCGAGCTAAAGGCTAGAGCTGCCGCTTTCAAGGAGCGATACACTAATCCGGACGCATATTACAAATCCCGATATGCCCTCAGGCTAACCATCAAACAAGCAAAGCGTCAATACAGGATTAAGATTGAATCCTACTACACCGGCTCTGACGCTCGTCGGATGTGGCATTGCTTGAAAACTATTACGGACTACAAAGGGAAAGCCAGACGCGAGCTGCCCAGTGACGTGAGCCTACCAAGCAAGCTAAATGTCTTTTATGCTCGTTTTGAGGCAAGCAACACTGAAGCATGCATGAGAGCACCGGCTGTTCTGGACGACTGTGTGTTCTCAGTAGCCGATGTGAGCAAGACCTTTTAAACAGGTCAACATTCACAAAGCCGCGGGGCCAGACGGTCTACCAGGACATTTACTCAAAGCATACCTGGGCCAACTGGCAAGTGTCTTCACTGACATTTTCAACCTCTGCTCGACCGAGTCTGTAATATCTACATATTTCAAGCAGACCACCATAGTCCCTGTGCCAAAGGAAGCGAAGTTAACATGCCTAAATGATTACTGCCCCGTAGCACTTTAAACGGGTTAACATTCCCAAGGCCACAGGGTGCGTACTCCGAGCATGCATTGACCTTGATGGCAAGTGTCTTCACTGACATTTTCAACCTCTCCCTGACCCAGTCTGTAAAACCTACGTATCTTCAAGCAGACTACCATAGTCCCTGTGCCGAAGAACTCTAAGGTAACCTGTCTAAATGACTATCTGTAGCCATGAAGTGCTTTGAAATGCTGGTCATAGCTCACATCAACAATATCCTCCCGGATACTCTAGACCCACTCCAATTCGCATACCGCCCCTACAGATCCACAGATGACGCAGTCTCAATCGCACTCCACACTGCCCTTTCCAACCTGGACAAAAGAAACACCTATGTGAGAATGCTGTTCATTGACTACAGCTCAGTGTTCAACACCATAGTGCCCACAAAGCTTATCACTAAGCTAAGGACCCTGGGACCTCCCTCTGCAACTGGATCCTGGACTTCCTGATGGGCCGTCCCCAGGTGGTAAGGGTAGGCAACGTCTGCCACGCTGATCCGCAACACTGGGGCCCCTCAGGGGTGTGTTCTTAGTGCCCTCCTGGTACCTGTTCACCCATGACTGCGTGGCCAAACATGACTCCAACACAGTCATTAAGTTTGCTGACGACACAACAGTGGTAGGCCTGATCGCCGACAACGATGAGACAGCCTATAGGGAGGAGGTCAGAGACACTGCCAGGACAACAACCTCTCCCACAATGTGAGCAAGACAAAGGAGCTGATCATGGACTACAGGAAAAGGTGGGCCGAACAGGCCCCCACTAACATTGACGGGGCTGTAGTGGAGTGTCCACATCACCAACAAATGATCATGGTCCAAATAAAACAAGACAGTTGTGAAGAGGGCATGACAACACCTTTTCCCCCTCAGGAGACTGAAAAGATTTTCCATGTGTCCCGGATGATCAAAAAGTTCTCCAACTGCACCATCGAGAGCATCCTGACCGGTTGCATCACCACCTGGTATGGCAACTGCTCGGCATCTGACCACAAGGCGCTACAGAGGGTAGTGTACGGCCCAGTACATCACTGAGGCCAAGCTTCCTGCCATCCGGGACCTATATACTAGGTGTGTCAGAGCCCCAGAAATTGTCAGACTCCAGTCACCCAAGTCAGACTGTTTTCTCTGCTACCGCACGGCAAGCAGTACCGGGGCGCCAAGTCTAGGGCCAAAAGGATCCTTAACCGCTTCTACCACCCAAGCCATAAGACGCTTGAACAATTAATCGAATGGCCACCAGACTCTTTACATTGACACTGCTGCTAGACTAACCTGTACCCCTGCACATTGACTCGGTACCGGTACCCCCTGTATATAGCCTCGTTATTGTTATTTTGTGTTACTTTTAATTTTTTACTTTAGTTTATTTGGTAAATTTTTTCCTAACTCTTTTTGAACTGCACCGTTGGTAAAGTAAGCATTTCACTGTAAGGTCTACAATTGTTGTATTCGGCGCATGTGACAAAGTTTGATTTGATTAACACTTAGTGTCAAGGAATGATTCCAAGCTCTCTCTCGGTTTCTCGGTTTCTCTCTCTGTCTCTGTGTGTGCAGGTGTAGTGAACGTGCTTGTGACCACTCCGCTGTGGGTGGTCAACACACGACTCAAGCTTCAAGGAGCAAAGTTTCGCAATGCAGACATCCGTCCCACTAACTACTCGAGCATCATGGGTAAAGGCAGCAGCAGTATGCGTGTTGGAAACGGATAATGTTGTAGATGTGTCATTCTTTCTTTCTCTCACTAAAGTATCGCACACATACACATTCCCTCTGTCTTTCTCTCTTTTTATTTCACACACACATGAAAACACACATTGTACTACTGTTTTCCTAGTCTGGTTTCTTTGTCACTGTCAGAATGTCTCTAGGGTAAACAGTATCCCTCTCTTCTCCTCTCAGATGCCTTTGTGCAGATCATTGAGGACGAAGGGGTGGGGGCCCTGTGGAACGGGACATTCCCCTCTCTCCTGCTGGTGCTCAACCCGGCTGTCCAGTTCATGATCTATGAGGGCCTGAAGAGGCAGCTGAGAAGCTTGGTTCACAGAGAGGTAATGGGAGGGGGGGGGGGGTGTACTTCAGACTGGGCAGAATTATCAATTAGATTTCATTCTCATTGATGGGAAAAAGCCCTGTAGTCCTCCCTCACTAACAAAAAATGGTATAACTGAAAAGCAAAGTGGAATCATTAGCTTTATCTTTCTACCGGTACTTTTTATTACATTTTTTAAAATGTAACCTTTATTTAACTAGGCAAGTCAGTTAAGAACAAATTCTTATTTACAATGACGGCCTACCAGAAGGCAAAAGGCCTCCTGCGGAGACAGAGGCAGGGATTCAAAATAAAATACAAATTTAGGACAAAACACACATCACGACAAGAGGGACACCACAACACTACATAAAGAGAGACCTAAGACAACAACATAGCATGGTAGCAACATAACAACAACATGGCAGCAGCACAACATGGTAGCAGGACAAAACATGGTACAAACATTATTGGGCACAGACAACGGCACAAAGGGCAAGAAGGCAGAGACAACAATATATCGCGTGAAGCAGCCACAACTGTCAGTGAGTGTCCATGATTGAGTCTTTGAATGAAGAGATCCAGTTTGAGTGTTTTTTTGCAGCTTGTTCCAGTCGCTAGCTGCAGCGAACTGAAAAGAGGAGCAACCCAGGGATGTGTATTTTGGGGTCCTTTTAACAATGTGACTGGCAGAACAGGTGTTGTATGTGGAGGATGAGGGCTGCAGTATCTCAGATAGGGGGGAGTGAGGCCTAAGAGGGTTTAATAAATAAGCATCAGTGTACACTTTGATTGAAAATATTGATTTAAAGTACAAATATTGACATTTATTAACAAACGCTTCCATTGTATTGGAAGTCATACCTCCAATATATAAAAATACCTTGCTATTCTGTATTATCATATACCTGCCCAACCCTATTTAAACTGGAACTAACTGATCCTGATACTGTTGTCTGTCCATTTCTCTAGCTGTTGTCTCTGGAGATATTTCTGATTGGTGCCGTAGCCAAAGCAGTGGCCACCACATTCACATACCCACTACAGACTGTACAGTCCATCCTGAGGGTAAGAACAGTATGTGCGTGTGATTGTGAGAATGTTCCTCATGAAAAAGTATTACTGAATCACTACTACCCAAGCTCTACACAAGCCTACTGGGTTATACTAATTGATTGCTATTGAGATGTGTAGTAATGAGTGATAAATTGGGACGTTTCAAGACTTGTGAACACTACATATTTCCTAGTTACTGTGCAACTACTGAGCTTTTGGGTATCTACTACTTAAAACCTACACATTCTACCACAATTCCTACATGTTCACTATTTTCGTACTTAATGCCTACACATTCAGTGTGTGTAGTGTTGTCAGTACTGATTTGCTCTTGATACCTTTTCATTTCCTTTTCCCTTTTGAATGACTATTGAAAACTGACATTTACTACTGTTTGCCTATTCAAATTCACTATTGACATCTCCTTGTTTCACTACTGTGTCACTACTACACTAGTGCGCATGTTATTTCCTTGAGTTTAACTGTAGTTAATATCATAACAAGAAATAATACATTTATACAAATGTAATAGAAAAATAATTATTTATTTACATCTTTTAATCCTTTTAAAGCCTTATCTGTATTTAGAGTATAAAGACAAGTACAAGAAACAAACAATTATAAGCCATTATCAATCCACTGCTAACAGAAGTCACATAAGACAAACAAATAAATATTTGATAAGCAATATTAACCTTACCAACAATGGCCTCCAGTCTTATGTCAAGGGCCTCCTTGGCAACAGGTCAAAGGAGGTAAGTATAACAATATGAACTTACTGTACATTTGCTTACGAACACCTACTTATTAACTAGCATAACGAAAACGGGCTACATTTCAACGGTGCTAGCAAACACCACAGCTAACAACATCAAGTAGTAAAAATCTCTACCTGATTACTACTAAACACTACTGTTTTCCTTACTGACCACTACAAAACCATACATGTGTATCTTGAGTAGTGTGTAAACTACACATTCACTACACAATCCCTTCAAATCTCTACATTGCCACTAATGCACAAATAGGTTTTGTGTAGTAATTATGTAGTACTTTTTCATGAGGGTTGTCTGTCTATAATGTGATTGTGTATATGTTTGCTTGCCAGTGTGGATGTTGCGTTTTAGTGCTCTGCTCTGAACATTGGGTTATCCCAATGTTTAGTGTTATTCCAGTGGAATAAGCTCTGGGTGCTAATTTCACTGCTCGTTGTCTGCATCTCGTTCTCAGTTTGGTCAACACAAGCAGCACACAGACAGATCACCATTGCTGAACAGCCTGAGAAGTGTGATGTATCTGCTGATCAATAGAGTGAGGTTGGTCCACACACGCACACACCTGCCTACCTTATTTCAAAAGCACCATGACTGGTACCACACCCAGACTTAAAGTCAGTGGTTGTGTTCCAGATTGTCTTTATTGCCATCGTGATGTGCATCTCCGAGGATTGCTATACCATATTAATGTGTTTCTTGAGATGTCAAACACTTCTCCAGGAGTTGTGAGAGCTGATCATCTATGCAGCACCATTGCAATTAAGACTACCTGGATTGCAGCCAATGCTTTCATCTCCTACATACAGTGGTATAAAGTACTTAAGTAAAAATACTTTAAAGTTGTTTTTTGGGGTATCTGTACTTTACTATTTATATTTTTGGCAACTTTTACTTTACTACATTCCTAAAGAAAATAATGTACTTTTTACTCCATACATTTTCCCTGACACCCAAAAGTACTCGTTACATTTTGACAAGAGAACATCCCTGGTCATCCCTACTGCCTCTGATCTGGCGAACTCACTAAACACATGCTTCATTTGTAAATTGTCTGAGTGTTGGAGTTTGCCCCTGGCTATCTGTCAATAAAAATAAAAGTTGTGCTGTCTGGTTTGCTTAATATAAGTTGAAATTATTTATACTGTTACTTTAGACAATTGAGTACATTTTAGAAATTCTATTTACTTTGATACTTAAGTATATTTAAAACCAAATACTTTTAGACTTTTACTCAAGTATTTTACTGGGTGACTTTTACTTGAGTCATTTTCTATTAAGGTATGACTATTGAGTACTTTTTCTATCACTGCCTACATATCATGTTTTTTGATGCTTTCCCCCACCCATAGGAAGTATGGCATGCTGGGCCTGTTCAAAGGCCTGGAAGCTAAACTCCTGCAGACCGTCTTGACCGCTGCCCTCATGTTCCTGCTCTACGAGAAGATAGCCAGCAGCACCTTCAGTGTCATGGGAGTGAAGAGGCCTGCTTCCAGCCACTAGCCTGTCTGTGACATCAGACATCCGATCCCATATTGTTGCCATATGTCTCCCCTTGGCCATAACCCCTCAATGTTGGCATGTATAAAGGGTCTGGGTCGGTATAAGCAGTGTAGCTAGGGGTAAATCTTCCACCATATTTCTTCCACCTTACAGACATGCAAGCATGAAATGGTTAGGGGCAAAGGGAGGGGAAGGAATCGAACTGAGACCAGCTGAGACTGTACCAGAGATATTACAGAAAGGATGAAATGGGAGTCCCATTGGGCAATGAATGTATAACGCTTCACCCAGTAGACTCACGGTGCATTCTGGGCGATTCTGGGACAAGGAGAGCTCTCCTTCAAGGAGTGAATGGCAGTCAATTGGGCGCTAGCTCAAAACCATAAAATGAACATGAATAACCCTTTTCATAACCGTAGCCTAATTATCCTAACCTGCTACGTAAATTCTCCTAACCTGCTACGAAAAACCAAATCTGACGTTAATTTTACAAAAGCTTGATCCCTTCTAGCCATGGCTGAGCTCTCCTTGTCCCAGGTTTTTTGTCTATTTATTTTTCTAGAACTGACAATTTTGTGGAAGTAGACACCACTTGTTCCTCAGACTCCTGTGGATTTCATCGTTTTGTACTTTTCAATATTCTAAGATTAATTTGTGGATTTAGTTAAGCAGCTATTTTGTGATGCATTGTTGCTCTTGTCAAATCACTGGGAAATGTTTTCATTCTGTCATTAATTGGCTCTCTGACAAACGTGTTGAATAATTAAGGGATGTATTTTAAATTCATTTTTGTCCAATATGATGGATGGATAATTCACCAACATTTCAGATTCTCAGAAAGGTTGATAGAAATAAAATGTTGCTGCTCAAATAAGTACATTTCAGCTTTTTTGACCATATGCTTTCATCTCCTTCAGCCAGCTCTCTCTGAGAGAGAAGAGAGCCTGGGACCAGGTTAAATATGCATCAACAATTGTCGTTTCAAGATTGTCATTTAAAAATCGTTTATTTCCTCTGATTTGCGTACTTTTACTGATGTGGAGCGTTGTTTTTGTTTTTTTAAAGTTGTTTTTACAGTAATATAATTTTGGACCAGTAGATGGGGTCACAGCCCCACAAAATAAAGGTTTAAAATGTAGTGTTTACTGCGGTGCTATATGTTTAATCAAATTTTAAAAAATCGATTTAACGTATATTTTTATCCACATGTACGCTATTGTAATCTGTTTTTACGTCATACATATGCGTCGGCCGGAAGTTGAATTTCCATTGCCTCTTATTTTTGTTCCCGGTTAGATACTGTTCAGCAGCTGGGTTAGGTACGCTTTTTGTGTTCGAAATTGGCGAGATATTTGGTTAGTTTAAACAACTTTAATATCAATTCAAACGGTGTTTGGACAATTAACGCAGAGCCATGTCTAAACGCGCTTCTTTTCACACACAACTGTCCTCCATCATGGAAATACTGTCTAGAACCGCAATGGCTCATGTGTGTAAACTGGTTGACGACGAATACGCGGGAATATCTTTAGAAAATGAGTCTCTCACTGAGAAATTGCATAATCTGGAAAGTGAACTGACAATTGTGAAAAGCACAGCTCCCAAGCTGGCTGGAAACTATCGCTCTGTTGGTGTTCAAACTGGTGAAACTATCACCAGAGTAGACAGAGGTATGTTGTGGTCCTCTTATAATGCATCCGTGACGAGGGTGCATGCAGAATGGGGATATTATAGTCTTCATTCCTTTCCCTTTTAGTCTATACAGTGTCTTTACCCTATAGGGGACAATGTGTTTATGACACAATATGCCCAAGTGTCAATTCAGTTCTGCCTTCTCTTCCAGGGCTAAACGGATCCCCCACCATCGAAGGAATATTTGGGAAGGAATGGTGTCTTGATCTATGGAACCATGGGGATCCTAACAGCACAGAGAACAGTCCACAACACACTGCCAAAGTGAGTGAGGAGACTGAGGAGTTTTCCTTGCCTCGTCTGCTGTCCTTCATCTACACTGATATGAGAAAGCACTAGGCAGGATTGTGGAAACCAACAGAGGACTCAGGCTTACCAGAGGACATGCTGTCAGATGCCCAGCTCTTTGAAATGAGTGAATCCGAGGCTACCCTACATTATGGACACTTACTCTTTCTGTCATATTTAGAAGTCTTATTCCTTTAATGCATTTTATTATTTAGTGTCTGCATTTTTCAAGTGGCTCTAAAAATATTTATCTTATTCTCGTAGTCAACAGGGGTGCCTTCAGGCCAAGCTGATGTTAAAGAGGAGGATTTTGAGGTGGAAATCATAAACAGAGACCCACAGGAAAGACCAACAATAATTTTAGATGGTAAGTTGTTAGAGGTTTTAATCTGAGATTTTTGATTTGCCTGGCTGGTGTAGTGCTAAATCATATAGGTTTAACTCTATGCGTTTGATACCACAGTTATAAGCCAATGTGACTCTTATTTGGTCATCATGGAGGTTGGACATTGCTTTTCATGAATAGGTGGACAGGCAATCGAAACCACAACTCTTATTTGTATTATTTTTGTATTTTATCTGTTGCTTCAGGAGATGACGACTTAGTGGACAATGGAAGAGAAGGGCCCTCCAACGTGTATCCATCCTTTGATTCCTTCCGGCAGGACAGGCCAGAGAGACGGGATAAACAGGTACTGGAGATGTCTACTACGGATGTCTCCACAGGACACACTTTACGTTTCATATCCATCGACGGATTGGAGGAGGAATATGGCGAACATGTCTTTCCCATTGAGGACGATGAGACAAATGAGTTCCTACCAGACGATACCGAGCTGTTGCCCAACGAAGGACAAGATGAACACATCACAAAGCCAACGTATGCAAAGAAGTCTTTAGCAAAGTCAAAAAGCAAAGCTGGGAAGACTTTCAGTTACTTTAACAGGTTTAACTTGCACTCCCATAGTAAATCCGACACAAACAAGTTAAGTTGTGTGATTTGTAAGAAGACTTTCTTGCGGCAGAACCATCTGACGATGCATATGAAATCTCACAAGTCACTGTACTGCAGTGTGTGTAAGAACTATTATCCTGGGAAAACTCAGCTCAAAAAACACAAATGTGTTGCTCCCGATTATCTGGCCTCGAACAGCTCAAAGTACTTTTGTCATTACTGCGGCAAGTCTTTCAGCTGTCCGTCAAGCCTGAGGATACACCACCTGGTGCACACTGGAGAGAGACCCCACACGTGCACTGTCTGCGGGAGAGGATTCACACAGAAGGGCAATCTGAAATGTCATATGCGCCTTCACACTGGTGAGAAACCGTTCAAATGCCTCACATGTGAAATTGGTTTCACCCAGAAAGTATACCTCACTCAGCACTTGGCCAAAGCTCACGGTCAAAAGGAAGAAAATAAGAAAAAGAAGACGCAAGTGCACAAATGTTCTAAGTGTCAGTTGTCTTTTGTCAATCAGCAACTGCTCCAAACACACATGGCTGTTCATAAAAATAAATGAAGTATTTTTTGTTGATTGCAATACTCTTGACTTAAAGGGGCAATCTACAGTTGCTACATCCGTTTTTACATCCATAACTTATTTATGCCTCGTGAGCTTAGTTGAACTGTTGTACACCATCAGAACCCAAAATAAGCTTGTAAATAAACACTTTACATTTTAGTCATTTAGCAGACGCTCTTATCCAGAGCGACTAACAGGAGCAATTAGGGTTAAGTTCCTTGCTCAAGGGCACATCGACAGCTTTTTCATCTTATCAGCTCTGCGATTTGATCCAGTGACCTTTTGGTTACTGGCCCAACGCACTCAGCCACTAGGCTACATGCCACTCTAAATAGTTTTAACCATGTTTTGAGGCTATAATTTTGGTATGGATGGTCAGTCTGCACTTTATGGAACATCGATAGCTCTGAATTTGAGTGGTTAGCCTTCATTTCTCAAGGCCCAGCACTCAGCTTTTTACTGAAACGGGTGGGGAGGCCTCTTTATCTGAACTGCTGATTGCCCCTTTAAAGGATTGTGTGTCTGCTCAAACTGGAGAACCAAATACTGTCTAATGTAGGTCATACTTCACAATATTGGCGTGACCTTAACCCAACGACCTTGTCAAGGGGTTCGGATCTGGATGCTGGACCTGGGAGTCCCAGTCGGGAGACCCCCCCCCCATATACGCTACAGTATGTTGTAGCCTTTAAGTGTATTTTTTATTACACTTAATTTGTCTGAATTAGCTACAATAACAGGATGTTTTAGGCGATCTGGTATGATTTACCTACAAAAGGTGAATTATGAAGTTTTATTTTGCAAAGAACGTGGTGCATGAGTATTGCACTATTCATAAGTACTGTAATGTTCACTTACCACTGTTCTATATTTTAGGCTCAAGGGTTGAACCTGCCAATGTTTGGTGCAAGATGGCAGTTGGTACTATATCTGCATTGTCCTCTGTATACATTGGTACAATTGACATAAAACATCCATTTCATGAGATCTTCAATTTCTGTTCCCAGCAGTGCACTTTGTACATAATGCTTCCATGATTGTGTCAGTTGTTTTTCTGGAATATTTATCTGCTGTAAACATTCATAATTAAAGCAGCATTAAGGGTATAACTTCATCTTTGCCATGTTTACATTTTTATAATATGTAATGTGAACAAGTAAGTAAATGTATTACTGTACGTGTTACTTTAATTTCATAATTCATGACAGAAAATTTGGCACACGTTTTTACATGATCGGTCTACCACACTGGCATTCTTCACAGTAGCACAAACAACTGGTATCAGGACAACCACTGTTCAAAAATGCCACTCAAATCTCATCTAACAGTGGGGCATAGTCTCTTGCCAATTGTGTGACAAGAAGGCACAGTGTGTGTGCAATCCTATGGACGGCGCAGAGGGAAAACTTGAATGGAACAGTTCTCTGCCATGTAGTGAAGAGTAACAGCTGGGTAATGTTCATTAGGGCACACAGTAGCGCAACAGTTTAAAAACAAACTTGACCTACTGAAAACCACCATGATTACAATAAGGTTAAAGATGTTTCGGTTGCCAGTTTTCAAAACAAGGTTGAAATGTAAATTAAAAACAAATTGACAATATAAAATGACTACTCCCTAATCCCTTAATTGAAACATTGGTGTGTGTTAAAACCGTGTTTATAGGTGTAGCTCTTCCCACAGTCAACACAGCTATAAGGCTTTTCCCCAGTGTGACTCCGGAGGTGGACATTCAACGAACTCTTCTGAGAGAAACTCTTCCCACATTCTGTGCAACTGTAGGGTTTCTCTCCGGAGTGTGTACGCTGATGCAGCTTCAGGTACGTCTTCTGAGCGAAGCGCTTCCCGCAAACTGTGCAGCCAAACGGTTTCTCTCCAGAGTGGCGTCTGATGTGGACTTTCAAGTAGCTTAAATAACCAAAGCTCTTCCCACAAAACAAACAGTCAAACTGCTGCTTCAGGTCTTTTCCAGTTCCCTGCTGGAGGCTTGGCCGGTTTCTTGGTGCGTATGTGTTGCGGGGAGGATAGTCCATGTACATTCCATCGGCTGTGTCAGGGCCAGGCTCTGGTGTGTTGTCAACCAGACCAGCCAGAGTGGGGTCTTCCATGAGGCTCTCAACGGATGTGGGCTGCTCTGTGTCATGCTGTACCTGATGGCTGCCTGCAGGGTCAGGCATTGAAGGGTATGTGTTCAAGTCCCCCTGGTATAGGTGAAGTTGACTGGCAGCTGTTCTCTCTACTCCTGGAGCATCCTCCACTGCTACACTCCCTGTACAGTACAAATGAAAACAATCTCAACACCGGCATCACAGCTGTGAAACAATTCAATAACCAGTCCCATATAGGGCTGTTGCAGTGACCATATTACTGCCACAGCGGCAGTCATGAGTCACGACGGCAGTAAAATTCTATGTGACAGTCGAGTCATGGTAATCTCCTTAGTAGTGCCCAACTCACTAATTCATCAGGTTGCTAACGGCCTGGTACTCAGGGCACTACTTCGCCTCCAACCACAGACAATGCAAACGCAATCAAAAAAATCACATCAAAACAGTATGTGGTTTTAAAACTGAGATTGTTAAACTTCTTTCTTCAAATTGATCAATAGGTTGAAACATTGGAAAACATGTTACTATCCTTGTTCCTGAACAGATTTCACTTGGTTTCCCAAATTAAGCACTGGGTAGCTGCAGGAACAGGGTTGGAGAGCCCTTGGCATAAAGACTCCGGGGGGAGGGGGGGGGGGGGGGGGGGGGGGGGGGGGGGTGTATCATCTGTGGCGCAGTGAAATTACTGGAGTAGCCTACCCAACATGAGTGAAAAACATACAGACGGTAAAGTTTCCTCCACTTTTCCAGTGCATATGGATGACGTCTTTATTTATTTTATCTTGCCTTGGTTCTTGACCATTTGATAAATGAGGATTTATACATCTAAACTGATTTCCATAGCAGTAAAGACAAGATTAAATTGAGAAAAGTCTGATGGGTGAAAATATGATCACTTGATGAGAGAACAGCATGTGCAACCTGAGGCAAGAGCACAAGCAGCCCATATGTCTTAATTTCTAAGGCTTGTAATCGTTCACAACTAAAGTTTCCAAATAACTCTAAATCTAGCGTATATGACCTGTTTCAAATGATACATTTCACGCTCAACATAGCCACTTCATATGAGCAACATCCATTCTATTTTATTCAGGTAAGTTCAATTATATTCTTCTTACTTTAAAATCGTATAATCATATAAAATACTGGCACGCATCTTATAAGCATATCTTGTCTGCTAAATAAACAAGCCTATGGCGTGGTGCATAGCCAGATAACAGTAAGTAGTCCAACTCATTCTGTTCTTCTGAAATACATTTTCTTCATTTCATAATGTTTCTTTAGCTCTGCCTAAAAGAATGAATTTGTAGTCAATTGATTTATTCTTTTTTTTTTTTTTTTTTTTTATGGAAACTTTCCAAAGGCACGCATCAGTGGCTTGTATGAGTGGAGCCTGGCGATTAACAGTCAATTACCGTGAGACCAGCAGTCGTTTGCATGACAATAACAGGCTGACAAAATGTCATGACCGCCACAGCCCTATTTCCTTAAACTAGTCATAGTAGCATACAATGCTTATCCAGAGACTGACTTACAATTGCAACTTGCCCCCATCCGTCATGAAAGGATGTTGTTTATTTTACATTAGAATGAGCTGTCAGAATTTCTCAATGATCACGACACACATACTTTTTCTGTTGCTTGCATGTCCCCTCTGCTGGTCCACTGGCTGATCCTCAAACAGCTCTTCTTTGATAAACACCAACTCGGGCTCATTGTCCACCAAGTCTATTGCCTACACAAGACAGGTGAGTGACCGTTATTAGACAACACATGGTTCTTTTTTTATTCCGACTAACAGAAGAACCTTTGAAACCTTTGTTGTGATCCAAGAGTATAACCCTTCCCAGTCCCAATTCGCTCCTTAACCCTTGGATCTGAATAGGTATAAACACCAGTGGGGGTGTGTGGCGCTTACACCATATTGCTTGGTCTGTCACCTTACAGATCTGCAAACATTGTAGGACTAAGGTCAGGGGAAGGGAACAAAGTAGGACAGCCTGGCTAGCAGAGATGCACTATTCAAGGATATTAATACATCTGACCTGAGTGACGTCACCATCGCCCAAAATGACCGATCCAATTGTCTCTTTATCCTGAGGGATAGAGTCTCCATTTCTCCATAGGTCCATGCACCAGTCCTTACCAAAGACACCCTCTATGGCGGGGGCAGACTGCTTCTCTGAAAATGGAAACGTCTATCATGAATATACTGACCGTGGCTGAGCCAGCATCCATTCAGCTTCCCATTAAACAGCTCTGCAAGCGTTATAATGTCCAAATACGCAGGCAACTATCGTCATTTACTGCTGTTACGCCCGGTATGTACTTCCAAAAAAGGTTTAAATAAAAATTGACAAGCAACCGAAAAAAAATAATTAAATATTGTTTGTTTTTTTACCAGAAGAGGTGCATTTTGGTAGCTCTTCCAGTCAAAACAATACATTGAAAAAAATTCTGGTTGCTTATACATTTCTATTTAGACCTTTTTTGGAAGTACATATATGCTTGCAGATTTGTCTAATGGGAAGATGAATGGAAGCATTGTGGGCATAGAGAGGACATTTGTCATATCAAATCAAAATGTATTTGTCACTTGCTTTGTAAACAACAGGTGTAGACTAACAGTGAAATGCTTGCATGGTTCCTTTCCCAACAATGTCGTTAAGGTAGCTATGTACATATAGGTAGGGGTAAAGTGACTAGGCAATGGGATAGATATTAGACAGTGGCAGCAGCGTATGTGGCGAGTGTGAAAGTGTGTGGGCTTATGTAGTGTGTGTAAGTTGGGGTGTCAGTGTAAGTATGTGTGGGTATAGAGTCAGTACAAAAAAAGGGCCAATGTAGGTAGTCCAGGTAGCCATTTGATTTGCTATTTAGAAGTCTTGTTTAGTAGTCTTATGTCTTGGGGGTAGAACGGGTCCTGTTGGTTCCAGACTTGTGCACTGGAACTACTTGCCATGCGGTAGCAGAAAACAGCCTATATCGCTTGGGGGGGCTGGAGTCTGCACATTTTTGGGTTCTTCCTCTGACACTGCCTGGTAGAGGTCCTCGATGGCAGGGAGCTCGGCCTCAGTGATATACTGGGCCTTACGCGCCACCCTCTTTAGCGCCTTGCGGTCAGGTGCCTTGCAGTTGCCATTCCAATGCATTGATGCAGCCAGTCAAGATCCTCTTAATGGTGCAGCTGTAGAACTTTGAGGATCCGAGGGCCCATGCCAATTCTTTTCAGCCTCCTGAGGGGGAAGAGGTGCTGTCATGCCCTCTTCACAAATGTGTGAACCATGTTAATTCCTTAGTGATGTGGACACCAAGAAATTTGAAGCTCTCGACCCTCTACACTATTGCCCCATCGATGTGGATGGGGGCATACTCGCCACTCTGTTCCTGTAGTCCACGATCAGCTCCTTTCTCTTGCTGACGTTGAGGGAGAGGTTGTTGCGCTGGCACCACATTGCCAGGTCTCTGACTAAGCACACAACCCTGAGGGGCCCCGGGTTGATGGTCAGTGTGGCAGATGTGTTGTTGCCTACCCTCACCGCCTGGAAGGGGACAGCCCGTCAGTAAGTCCAAGATCCAGTTGATGAGGGAGGTGATCAGTCCCAGGGTCCTGAGCTTGGTGATGAGCTTGGAGGGGACTATGATGTTGAATGCTGAGCTCTAGTCAATGAACAGCATTCTTACATAGGTATTCCATGTATCCAAATGGCTGAGGGCAGTGTGGAGTGCAATAGAGATTGCATCTGTTTGAGCAATGGCCAGCCTTTCAAAGCATTTATATGCAAGTGTTACAGAGTGATAGTAATTTAGGCAGGTTACGTTGGAATTCTTGGTCAAGGGGACTATGGTGGTCTGCTTGAAACAAGTTTGTATTACAGACCAGGTCAGGGATAGGTTGAAAATGTCAGTGAAGACACTTGCCAGCTGCTCAGCACATGCTTTGAGTACACGTCCTGGTAATCCGTCTGGACTTTAAAGTCTCCCCTGGTTCAGATCTAACTAGTACATTAGTAGATCTAACTACTAATTAGTACATATTGATAATCAGATCGTCTGGCGTGGGAAGTTTGTTAAGACACCCACACTCATTATGAACGTTAAAATGCATCGCTTGCGGTATGATTTTGAAAACATAACGAACGCATATTTCATATCCGCGAGAAATAATTTTCAAAAATCAAAAAGGTTCAATTACTACACACCTTCTCATTGTTAGGGTTCTGACAGTGACAAATGTCCATGTTTACATCGCTTGATTACGGAAAACAGCTGGAAGACGTCTCCGAACACCTTGGTGTAAACGGAAGATGGACGCAACAAACATGTCACCGAAAAATACTGTCGGCTGCAACTGTGTTAAAACAGTGCAGTAACGTTAACTGTACAATTTTAATTTGTTTCATGTTTTTGATGTGATATGAAAGTAGAGAGCTTTATGTTTCTAGAACTGTACCCGAAATTGAGAATTGAGTCACGTTTAGATGGAGTACGTGGCTGTTCGGCCGATGTCACATAAAAAGTTAACAAAAACCAACATAATGTACTGATTACATTACCCAAAGAATAGCCCGCAATTACACAGAACAATGTGTGCAGCTATTGCGGGCTATTCTTTGGGTGCTGAAATCACTAGGTGTATCTTTAAAGCCCGCCCACACTTGTCTAAATCGTAAATCATGGAATGTATTTTAATCGGCTACAGTTGCTAGCTAGCAACCTATCATGGATTAAAGCGTTACAGTCTAAAAATGCTCACCTCGGTTCTCAGTTGCTTGATGCGTAAATATTTGTCCCGAGACCTGAACTCCATTCTGACAACGGCTGGCAATGACCCTTTTACGTTCGTGCAGTTTTACCGTCTTTAATTCAATCTCTAGCAGGTAACATTTCTTCTTTAATGCCTCGTTCTCGTTCATGTGTTGTTGGGATATTTCAGAACGGAGAACCGCCGAGCACTCGTCGACAAGTTTACCGATTTCAACCACAGCAGCTTTGCTTAGCATTTCCATAATGGAAACTAACTGGGTCTGAAAACTTCCCCGATTTATCATCGTATTCATGGTTTTGTTTTTAAAAAGAAACTAAGTCCAACGCGTATGATAGGCTGGCTATATTAATAAAACGGAATAATAATAGACATTGATTGGGTGGCTAGCTAGCTCAAACAGACCAGAGATAATAGATAAATTAGGAGATAGAAATCCCATTAAAAAAATAATGGATGACCTATAAAACGCATCACCAGCAGACTCTCGACCAATCGCGTTCAAGTTTTCACGCAGTTGCTAAACTAATCGTCACGCAATCCCTTCTCAAAGTCGGGGTAATGCCTATTTTCCTCGACAGTACGTAATGTCACGATGCAAAAGCTATACGATATTACAGAGAACACGTAAAATATCTCACATCTCGGAAAATATTTGTAATGTTGTACTTCTTGTTGACGAATATTGGGGTTTTGCGCTAGCGCCCAATTGACTCCCATTCACTCATTGAAAGAAAATATTATACTATATATAAACTATTATAGAATATATATATATACTCCTTGTCCCAGAATACACCGCGCGGCTCATTGACGAGGCGCGAGCAACGTAGATAATGGGCGTTAATAAGAATGCAATGGTTTCCTATCTTCTCAAAAGTATCTCTGAATAGACCTCTCACTCATTAATCGAAACATTACCGCATTGAATTGTGGGATACTTTACCGTAAAGCATTAAGTAAAGGTCACGTTGACTTTTTTTTCACGGACACACTTCTGTTGAGCTTTATTTCATGGTTTACTGTCAAATATCCCACAATTCAATGCAGTAATGTTTAGAGCCAATTTAAAAAAACTAGACACCTTGGCAGTTGGCTGTTACTTTCAGGGCTATATTTCACCTCCAAACCCATTTGAAATGAGGAAAAATATGACAGACAGCAAAATAGAGACCTAGCAAATGTTGAAAAAGGGACACCTTTATTTTTCTGAAAAGCAAAAACTTCTATTCTATGAGGAAAACTTTTAATGACTGAAGTCCATCAAATCCACTGCAGAGGCTGGTTGGTTGGTACTAGTACTGATGGTCTATTTTACCATCTGTCCTCTTGAAAACTGGACTCACTGTAAACATGCATGCTGAACTCTGTATGTACACCCATGTGTTTCTTAAGGTTACAGTTTTTAGTAAATCCCTTTCCACATTTCACACAAACATAAGGTTTTTCTCCAGTGTGGGTGCGCTGGTGCATATCGAGAGTGCATTTTTGAATGAAGCTCTTGCCACAGTCGAGGCAGCGATATGGTTTTTCTCCAGTATGGGTGCGTTGGTGGGTATAAAGATGCCCTTTCTGTGCGTATCTCTTTCCACACAGCGTGCATCTGTATGGTTTTTCTCCAGTGTGACTTCGCTGGTGTATTTCCAGCTGACTGTAACACCTGAAGTTCTTGCCACATTGCATACAGCCAAATCTTTTAGCTCCTGACGTTCTCAGGCTGTGGATCTTCATGTTTGACTTTGCCACACTGAAACTCTGAAAGGGCACATTTGTTATACCACCAGAGCTGTTTCCAGTTATGGAGTTTCTCTGTGCAGCAGGTGTGATCTGCTGTGCATCCTGGCTCTGTGAACATGCAGGCGGCATCCAATGTGTGTCCAGGTCCTCCAATTGCACTCTGGATGAGGGCGGATGAGTGCTGTGGTTCACTTGGCTCTCAGTAAGCATAGGGTGTTTGTCTGAGCCGTCTGGACAATGCTGATGCACATCAAGACACCCAACATCTGTATCAAGTGATGTTGCTGCTTCTGTTTGACACAGGAAGGCATGTATACATATATATTTTAGAACAGAATTAAACAGTTCAATCTTTATTCAGTTACACAAGACAAGCCAATGCTTCTGCATTTTGCCTATTGTATTATTGCACTAGATTACCCAACCGTCTAGGTTACCCAACTGTTCAGCAATGCCAACACAAGTCATTGTCCTCCCTGACAGTGTACTATTTGGCACCCAGGCCCTCATGTGATTTAACCCATCAACACTCACCCTTTTCATTTATGAGTTCAGTCTTTGGCCCACTACCCCATATGTCCACCTCTGAAGGTTCCTCCTTGATCACAATCAACTTAGGCTGGTCTCTCACCACTGTGGTAGGCTTTAGGGTAAATAACAATAGCTCAGCAAAAAATGGTAACTAGAAGGACATTACAGTAAGGCTACTTGACAGAAGGAATGACAGTTCATAACTTACCACTGTTTCCAAAACAAGAGCACTATCTTCAACCGGATGGATGACGTGCATCTCTTGGGGAGGACAAATGTTTTCCCAAGAACTCTCACTAAGCATACAAGAAAACAAATATATTAAGTTCTGACAGATAAAAAAGGTTGGGGTTCAATCAATAAATAAAATATTTGATACAATTATTTTTACATCAGCATTGATCAAGAACTACTTTACAGTTACCCAGCCTAAACCCAAAGAGCAAGCAGAAGCCACAGGATTCAAGCAGCACTGGGTTTCATGCAGAATCATTCTAATATCTGTGATTTGTGGCCAGTATAATCCAGACCTGGGTTAAAAACTATAGCAAATTAGGCATGTGCACTTTGGGGACTAAACACAGCACACATATTTGACCCAGATATATTCACATACACACACAATTACATTACCTGCCCATGGAATATTGAATAAGAGTCAACTTTGCAAACCTTTTTTTGATTGCAGGTCTTTTGGGCTCAGACTGAGGTATTTCACAATAATCGTTCATTGAACCGTCTCTCACTCTTGTTGGTGTTTTCGTGCGTGTATCTGCGGTTGCGTGCTGCCTGTGCCCTCGGTCGATCCAAAGCAAATTCTCCATCAACTGCAGTTTCTCTGTAAGTGCTGCTATTTCATTCCGACCACGCGTTATTTCTAATTTTAAAACCTTTGATTCGATGTCGACCAGTTTGCTTATTTCTGAAACAGCTGTTTTTGATAACGCGTCCATGACTGAAACGAGCTGTGCTTGAAAACAAAAAGCTGTCGACATTTTGGCAAAAGTATATAACTAAAATATGCTGATAACTGTATGTATTACTTTCAACGAGCTGTCAAATATTTAGTTTGTTAAATATAACAATGTGTGCCTCGAGTTCTTTGTACAAACATGCACACAACAAAGACACATGGTTCCATCTACAGGATCGGAGGGGAAATCGCAGGAAAGATAAGTGGCAACTTTGTATCTAAAAAGCATTTGGGAGAATAATTTTTGAACATTTTAATTTAACAACTACCATAACTATATCGAGTAAAGGGAGGTTAAATTATTATAAGTAGTTCATAAACTGTTAATTATCAGTTGGTTGATTTCCATCTAATATTGTATAGGATCCAGATAATCAAAGACGATTATAGTGTACTAAAGACAGTTTTTAGGCTTAATCCATATACAGTGCACATAACACACATAGGATTTGAGGTAAACACATTCACTACAATTACCATAATGCAACATAACAGGGCGGTCCTGGATATTTGATTGGCTAGTGATGAATAGTTTCAGGAAGTGCTGCGAGTGGCAAAATGTTCGCCGACCAAAAAAAAAAAAAAGTAATTCCACAAGATTAACTTTGAGTAAAATGTTGCTTTTCCACACGCTTTATTATGGCTAATAGTATGGATTTGATACCTGTCTGGAACTGGTGATCTTCACTTACTCTCCAGATTGAGATGCAAGCTGTCAATGGCACTGCAAAGCTCTTTTACATGCACCATATTGGACACTATTACAACGTGCATCGGTGAGATTCTGCTAATAAATCAGACTGTTATACCCGTTTCTGGTTACACAGCCTGAAACTAAAGCACTGCAAAACAATTGGAAAGTTTCTGTACAAGCCAGAATGTTTAATACAATTACATTTTAACTTAGGCTGATGTACAGGCAATGGAAAGCGTAGTCACATTCGGACTACAGTGAGATGTGAAGTTCTGCCGAAGAGTACTTACCATCATCATCATTATTATTATAGACCAGTCCAGTCTTGCCTTTTTTTCTATATTTATTGGTAGCTGGCCCTCTTCTCTGGAATTGGGGAAATTATGCAATATCATGGTGAATTGTAAAACAATGATGTGGATTGACAGTGACACCTTCTCCTTGCTGGTATAGTAAGTGCATCACTGATTATAAAATCAAATGTTTTCCGTTACCTCAACCTTCTTTCTTTTCCCTCTTCTATTCCAGTCAGGATGTCAGGCAGAATGATAGTCTGACCAGGTGAAGGCTATGATCCCCTATTGATGTCAGTTGTTAAATCCACTTCAATCAGTGTAGATGAAGGGGAGGAGACAGGTTGAAGAAGGACAATTGAGACATGGATTGTGTGCAGTATGTGTGCCGTTCAGAGGGTGAATGGGCAAGACAAAATATTTAAGTGCCGTTGAACGGGGTATGGTACTAGATGCCAGGCGCACCAGTTCAAATGTGTGTCAAGAACTGCATGGTTTGTCACCCTCAACAGTTTCCTGTGTGTATCAAAAATGGTCCACCACCCAAAGGACATTCAGCCAACTTGACACAACTATGGGAAGCATTTGAGTCAACATGGGCCAGCATCCCTTTGGAACGCTTTCTAAACCTTGTAGAGTCCATGCCCTGACAAATTGGGGCTGTTCTGAGGGAAAAGGGCGGTGTAAACTCAATGTTAGGAAGATGTTCCTAATATTTTGTACAGTTAATGCATGTGCATATTCTTATCTACAGCCTGATGTCTGTATTTTTCTGCAAGCACACATTTAATTCAGGGGCAGGGCATTTACCTTTTTCTAGTTCTCATTCAACCTTAAGTAAGGACAGTTCTTCTGCATCTATCAGGTTAAATACCTATTTATATTCAATCATGTTTTGTTTTTGTCAACAGAATCAGTTGTTCTCCAAAATCAACATCCCAGACAGTGGGGTCCTGGCGATTGACCCCTCTTTATCTGTACAGGAGTGTGCTGAGGATTATGCCCGCAAACTGAAGGAGGTACAGACTCACACACACATACATATACACACACACAGTTCATTTATCACTTGTATGGTTATGAAACAAAGAAAAGTTATGACATGAACCATTGAGATATTATAATCTATTTTGGTATTAAAGGTAGACTCAGCGATATGACGTAGATGCAGAAAGTAAACAGCATAGTGGGTAAATGTCCGCAACAACTAAGAGTGTTGAATCGCAAGACTCAACTTCTCTGCTGATTTGGTGCCCTGTCTACCACGCTGTGAACAGTGTGAAGGGAACCCGTGCAGATACTTTGTGTGACTGTGTGAGAGCAAAGTGTTGCATCTCGTTCATCTCAATATCTCCAGTGCTGCTTGTGGCAACGTCATTTCACTGAGTCCTGAAGGAAGATATCTCTGTGTTTGATCTGTTGCTGCTGGACATGGGGCCTGATGGACACACCTGTTCCCTCTTCCCAGACCATCCCCCGCTGTAGGTGAGCATAGTCTACAGCCCAGTTTCAGGTCGTCTTTATTGCACTGTAGCCATGTTGACTCCCAGGTTGTCTTTTTTTGCAGTCGCGTTGCACTGTTTATCAAATCTCACAATGCCTGGAGAAGTGTTTAGCATTATATATGATAAAGAAATCTTCTCAGACGACCTGGAACGCCACCTGTATCACTCATTAGGTTGTAATTCTGGTATCAAAGGAGCTAAAACGGATAACTATTTACATCAATGTTACTAATACGTCTTCTTTTTTTATCCATATGGTCTTGTGAAGATCAGATCATGACATTACATCTGTTCTCAATGGGGGTTAAAAAACGTTAAAAAGGCGTTGCTTGGTCTGGGTGTAATTAAAGCTGTTAGGTACTATTCTCATCAGATAGTCTTTCATGAAGGAAGAACTGTCTTCTGTTATGGGAGATCAGAAAACCCTCAGCATACATGTCCCAAGCAGCCGCCCTCTCCCTGAACTGGAAATGAGCCATAACCACTCTACAGTTAGTTGAATACAAATAGTTATGTTTAGCACATGTAAGGGAAGACGTTCATGTTGACACAAACATAATGTATTGTAGTGCAAAGCCATGAATGCATGATTGCAAATTACTGTCATACTGTTCTGGCTCACAGATGAACCAGCCACTGCTTCCTTGACACTCCAAATGGAGAGACCAGGCTCTGCAGCAAAACTCTAAATACCAAAGAGAAGGACAAAAAGGAGCTCAGAAACTCAATACCCACAGAGAAAAATGTACAGGATATCACTGAACATTCCTGTTTCTATTTGACAGTGTTATGTTTTAGGCATGAGATTAAACCCTACCTACCAGGAAAATGGGATTTAAGTGAATTCATGACTGAATAGGAAAAACATTGGATTGTTTACACATCAGTTGTAGAACGGTGCTGAATGTATGTATAATGATGGGGAAACCATTTGAAGTAGTTGCTAGATGATTCATTCCAGAGGAAACGGTGTAATGTCATAATAATACAAATAGATTTACTGTTAAAGTTTCAGGGTTCTTTAGTGTGTACTATCTCATGGAATTGTATGGGATTCCAACAAGCTGCTTGTATGGTAGCCTCAGCCAGAAAGTGTTTACTTTGTTACCAATCTGTTGACCGCTGTACTTTGAAGTCTGACTTTGCATTGGACTATCAGTGGGCGTTAAAATGGATGACATGCACTTCTGTCTAGCCAAAACATTTATGATTTTGATGATAAACTGAAATGGCACATGCCCTTCTTGGCTAAAGGTTACAGTGATGAAAATAATTATTATCAATATCAGAATATCAGAATTATCAATATTAACATTACAAATCGATTAATAAAGGTTTAAAAAATGAATTTGTTCAATTCGCAATAGTTTCCACAAAAAAAAAAAGGTTTATTCAACCTGTCATAAACTTGCTGTTACATTGTAACAACCACCGTGTAATTTAGGCCCATCCCCTTTAAACATTGAACGACATTCCCTTTAATCCTCTGGTTGAGTAGAGCCTGAGACTATTTGCAGCGTTGTCACTGAGGTGTTGCGTTTTTGTCGGTGGTGACATATTTTCATGAAAGGGCTTCAAGTCAGTGAAATATTTGCTCTTTCTGCATAGTGTGCGTCTTTGTTAGTGTATAACTTGCTTTTTCTCCATTTGCTGTGCTTTGCGATGCACCGGTACATCTTCCTTCTGTCCACCGCCCTGACGTTACTGTTCTCCGGACCAGCTCAAGGATACTTCCCCGAAGAACGCTGGAGCCCCGAATCACCACTTCTTGCCCCTCGGGTCCTCATTGCCCTTGTCTGCCGCAACTCTGAACATTCTCTGCCTTATTTCCTTGCAACTATCGAACGTCTGAATTATCCCAAGGACCGCGTGGCAGTTTGGTAAGTTTCTCAGTTTAAATGTGAGGTATGGTCTCTGTTTTATGATGGTATTGCTGTGGCTAGCATGTTCGATAGCTAACCTAACGTTACAATAATTTACAAGGGCAGGGTGTCATTCCTCGTTACTGGTCAATTTTATTATTTTTACATGACAGTCAAAAGCAACTTTCCTAGCTCCAACCACATTGTACATATGCAACATCAGAATTACAGCTATCATCACAAAGGTTCCGGAAAGATGAATCCAGTCGAGGTGGGCGCGACTTTCATTGAGTCCTGCACTGCCTGGGAAAGTATTTAGGGGGAAAACGGGGTAGTCATTTTCCTGCAACGTCACCATATTCTCGAATTAATTACGTTGAGTGCCCTGCATGGTGCATAGTGTTCAATTGAATTGGTCATGTTTGGCATTTCTGTTGAGGTAGTAGCAGCTACTACTGTCCAGTGCCTACGTGGTGATAATTCACCCATTGGAAACACAGAAAGGATAGAGCCCCCTTCTTGTAACTAACTAGCTGAGACCTGTCTATCTGTCTTCTACTGTATTTCTCCTCACCTTTGCCAAGTAGAGCATATACCCCCAGTCTGCAGACTGTTCACTAGTCAGATTTATGAATGTGTGGCCCTAAGGGATAGGCAAGATACTGATCAGATAGTTAAGCTATTCAACTGAGATGATGACTACAGGAAATATAGCCACAGAAAATCTCTTGATTGTCCCCCATGATGAAAGCGGGGAGGGGACTGTGGATCTTTATATTTTAGCAGTCTAAATGAGTGGGTGGTGGGATGGAGGTCAATTGGAGTATTTCTTGGTATTAACCTCCAGGTCAGATAAAATACTGTGTAGCCTATTGCTAAACAGTGTATTGATGATGTTTTGAGGTAAATAAAAATAAACAATAACTTGGAACCTCTACTATGGTTAGGCTACTACTGATATAGATATATTGTTAGTGAATGAGTTGTGTACAGGCCAATGTACTTGGACTGACTAGGGCGTGGGTGATGTTGGTTTTCGCGACTGGTCGAGCACCAGTAAACACTACCAAATGCGCTATTTTTCAGATGTTGCCCTACCGGAGTTACACACTCATAGCGTCACTGCTATTAGACTCACGACATACTATGGAACGCCGTTTTGGTCTTTGCGTGTCAAAAAAGATACACGTCAAATAACACTATTTGACAATAGCACTATTTGACGCGTTAAATAAGCTTTTAATTCTAGAATGTTGGGTGTTCTGAATTTGCACGTGCAAGCCAAGCGCCACCGCTGCTATCAGTATGTCACGACTTCTTCCGAAGTCGGTTCCTCTCCTTGTTCGGGCGGTGTTCAGTCTTCTAGCCATAGCCAATCCATTTTTCATTTTCCATTTGTTTTGTCTTGTTTTCCCACACACCTGGTTTTCATTCCCTCATTACGTGTTGTGTATTTAACCGTCTGTTCCCCCCATGTCTTTGTGCGGAATTGTTTGTTGTAGTGATTGTGCACATAGTTTTCTGGTGCGCGACGGGTTTTGTACCTATACGTTGTTATTCTGGATGCCGGTGGTTTTGTATATAAACTGCTCCGGTTATTACCCAGTTCTGCTCTCCTGCGTCTGACTTCTCTGCCACCAGTTACGCACCCCTTACAGAATTCCACACCAAATCTATGGAGTCAGCAGGAGCAGGTGCCCCTGGTATGGGGGTCGAGGAGCACGTCCAGGAACACATAGTGATGCTCCACCATCTCGGTGCCGCCATTGGACCGCGTCGTCCAAGCTATGGACGGGGAGAGACAGGGAGTTCCTCCGGCACCTCCACCAGCACAACAGGGGCCTCCGCTACTCGCTCCCCCGGCACCCGGTTCCAGTGGGATTCGCCAGGATGGCTGCTCGCTGCCAGGGTTTCCTGCTTCAGTTGGAATTATACCTGGCCACCGTCCACCCGGCTCCTTAGGGCCGTGAAAGGGTGTCCGTCCTCGTCTCATGTCTCTCGGGGAAAGCCCTGGAGTGGGCCAACGCCGTGTGGGTGGAGGGAGATGCGGTGCTGGAGCACTTTGAGGAGTTCACCTGTCGTTTCCGGGCAGTCTTCGACCACCTGCCCGAGGGCAGAGCGGCGGGTGAATGTCTTTTCCACCTGCGGCAGGGTACGAGGAGCGCACAGGAGTTCGCTTTGGACTTTCGGACCCTGGCCGAGCGGGATGTAATGACAGGGCCCTGATCGACCAGTATCGTTGCAGTTTGCGCGAGTATGTCCGTCTAGAGTTGGCCTGCAGGGACACCACCCTCACCTTCGACCAGCTGGTGGACCTGTCCATTCAGCTGGATAACCTGCTGGCTACCCGTGGACGTCCAGAGCGGGGTCTGTCCGTTCCATTCCCCAGCAACACTGCTCCAATGCCCAAGGAGTTGGGCGGTGCTGCGCTCAGGGAGACCGGAGGAAGTTCCATCTCGTGCACCATCTGTGGCCGCAGAGGTCACACTGCCGGTCGGTGCCGGGTTGGTTCCTCTGGTGGTCGAGGCAGCAGGCAGGGCATTCTGGCATCACCCCAGGTGAGAAGGCACGATTCTCACCCAGAGCCCTCTGTTGCACACATGTTTGTGTTTGTTACTTTTCCTGAGTTTTCCTCGCATTCCCAGCATAAGGCGCTCGTCGATTCAGGCGCGGCTGTGAATTTTATAGACGGATCATTTGCACATAGTTTACATCGTTCCTGTGGCTATGCCCTTCTCAGTTCACGCTTTAGACAGTCGACCATTAGGGTCAGGGTTAATTAGAGAGGCCACCACTCCTCTGGGCATGGTGACGCAGGGGGGGTCACACAGAGAGAATCAGTCTCTTTCTCATTGACTCTCCTGCGTTTCCCGTGGTGCTAGGCCTATCCTGGTTAGCTTGTCATGACCCCACTGTTTCACGGCAACGGAGGGCTCTCACAGGGTGGTCACGAGTGTGCTCGGGGAGGTGTTTAGGGGTTTCCGTAGGTGCTACTGTGGAAAGTCCAGACCAGGTCTCCACCGTGCGCATTCCCCCCGACTATGCCGATTTGGCTCTCACCTTCTCCAAAAAGAAGGCGACTCAATTACCATCCCATAGACGGGGTGATTGTGCGATAAATCTCCTGGTAGACGCCGCACTTCCCAGGAGTCACGTGTTTCCCCTGTCGTCACAGGCGGAGACGGCGGCTATGGAAACATGTCTCCGAATCCCTGTGTCAGGTACATTCGGTCCTCCACTTCACCGCCTCCTCAAGTTTATTTTTTGTGAAGAAGAAGGAGGGAGGTCTGCGCCCGTGTATTAACTACCGAGACCTAAATCAGATCACGGTGAGGTACAGTTACCCGCTACCTCTTATCGCCACGGTGATTGAGTCAATGCACGGGGTGCTCTTCTTCACCAAACTAGATCTCAGGAGTGCTTACAACCTGGTGCATATCCGGGAGGGAGACGAGTGGAAGACGGCGTTCAGTACGACCTCAGGGCATTATGAGTACCTCGTCATACCGTATGGGTTGATGAATGCTCCATCAGTCTTCCAAGCCTTTGTAGATGAGATTTTCAGGGACCTGCACGGGCAGGGTGTAGTGGTGTATATTGATGACATTCTGATTTACTCCGCTACACGCGTGTGTCCCTGGTGCGCAGGGTGCTTGGTCGACTGTTGGAGCATGACCTGTACGCCAAGGCTGAGAAATTACTGTTCTTCCAACAGTCTGTCTCCTTCCTAGGGTACCGCATTTCCACCTCGGGTGGAGATGGAGAGTGACCACATCTCAGCCGTGTGTAATTGGCCGACTCCCACCACGCTAAAGGAGGTGCAGCGGTTTCTAGGGTTTGCCAATTACTATCAGAGGTTTATCCGGGGTTTTGGTCAGGTAGCGGCTCCCGTGAAGGGGGAGGGGGGTGAAAGGGGTGAGCGATGGAAGGATGGAGGAGTGAAAATCCTACTAGTGATGGACTCATCATTAAAGCATTTTTATTAGAAATAAATGCCTATTGCACATACAGTGAAAGCTTAAATTCCACCAAGTCCACCTGTTCTGTAAAGCGATAATTCCATTTACCTCTGAGGGAGACACACAAAGGTACAGAAATGGAAAGGGGGTGAGTGGCGTGGAAGCCGCTGAAGGGGGGCCCGGTACGTTTGCAGTGGTCGGTTGAGGTAGCCAGGGCTTTTGGTCACCTGAGGGCTCTCTTTACCTCGGCTCCCGTGCTGGCCCATCCGGATCCCTCTTTGGCGTTCATAGTGGAGGTGGATAGGAGCCGTGAGCTCTCAGCGCTCGGGTACGCCGCCGAAGCTCCACCCCTGTGCCTTCTTTTCGAGGAAGCTCAGCCCGGCGGAGCAAAACTATGACGTGGGGGACCGGGAGCTGTTGGCTGTCGTCAAGGCTTGAAGGCGTGGAGACATTGGCTTGAGGGGGATAAACACCCTTTTCTCATCTGGACTGACCACCGCAATCTGGAGTACATCTGGGCGGCGAGGAGACTGAACTCTCACCAGGCAAGGTGGGACATGATTTTCACCTGTTTTGTGTTCACCCTTTCTTACAGACCAGGTTCCCAGAACGTGAAGGCAGACGCACTGTCCCGGCTGTATGACACAGAGGAGCAGCATTTTCACTTTTGGATGAATAGTGTGCCCAGAGTAAACTGCCTCCTACTCAGTCCCAGATGCTAATATATTAATATTTGTATTGGATCGAAAACACTCTGAAGTTTCTAAAACTGTTTGAATGATGTCTGTGAGTATAACAGAATTCATATGGCAGGCAAAAACCTGAGAAAAAATCCAAACAGGAAGTGAGTAATCTGAGGTTTGTAGTTTTTGAACTCAGCCCCTATCGAATTCACATATGGGTTATGTTGCACTTCCTAAGGCTTCCACTAGATGTCAACCGTCTTTAGAACGTTGTTTCAGGCTTCGCCTGTGAAGGGGGGCCGGATGGAAGCTGTTTCACTAAGGGGTCTGCCAGCAGCCTCGTTCTCAGTCACGCGCATTTCACATGAGAGATATCTCTCGTTCCATTGCTTTTCTTCAGACAATGGAATTCTCCGGTTGGAACATTATTGAACATTTATGATAAAAACATCCTAAAGATTGATTCTATACTTAGTTTGACAAGTTTCTTTGACCTGGTATATAACTTTTTGAACTTTTCGTCCGACTGGACCTGAATGCGCTTTTGGATTTGTTTACCAAACACCCTAACAAAATAAGCTATTTGGACATAAATGATGGACATTATCAAACAAAACAAACATTTATTGTGGAACTGCGATTCCCGGGAGTGCATTCTGGTGAAGATCATCAAAGGTAAGTGAATATTTATAATGCTATTTATGACTAATGTTGACTGCGCAACATGGCAGATATTTCTTTTGGCTGATTTGGGCTCTAAGCGTCGTACTCAGATTATGCTTTTTACATAAAGATTTTTTTTAAATCTGACAGCGGTTGCATTAACCTCTTTACAGCCCCCCCCCCCCCTACTTTGTGCAATTTCCGCCTGAAGACATACCCAAATCTAACAGCCAGCTCAGGCACAGAACCAAGGATATGCATATTCTTGGTACCATTTGAAAGAAAACACTGAAGTTTGTGTACATGTGAATTGAATGTAGGAGAATATAACACAATAGATCAGGTTTAGATAAAACAATGAAAAAAAACATACGTTTTTTAAACAGCGGGCAAGTCATTGGTGCACAATGATGTCATGACTTGTTGTCTTCAAATCGGTTTCTTTCAGTCAATATGTCTCGCGAAATGGCCCATCAGGTTTGATTGTGTTACAAACAAACCAGTTGATTGCAGTGAAACCAAACATGACTGGAAAAGTCACGTTATGTGTGGGTTATTTACCTGGAATATGTCATAGAAAATGGAATGAGACGGAATTCACGACACAAGCGGTTCACAAAATGTTTCGTGTTAGGCTATAAAAACTGATTTTATCAAACAAATGATCATTCATTGTGTAACAATGAGCATTCGAATTGCAAACAGACGAAGATCGTCAAAGGTAAACAATTTATTTTAATGCCGTTTGTGATTGTTACGCCTGTGCTGGTTAAAAATTTTTTTTTTATGGGGCTCTATGCTCAGATAATCGCATATTATTTCGCAGTAAATCCTTTTTTAAATCTGACAACGCAGTTGGATTAGCAAGATGCTAGGCTTTCGATACATGTGAGACACTTGTATTTTCATGAATGTTTAATATGACTATTTATGTAGCGATCACCGTATGTTATGGAATTTCAGCCCGCTAGCGGGTTCCGTGCGCAGACAGGTTAAGGAGAAGTGTATCTAAAGTTCCATGCATAAACACTTTAATTTTCATCAACATTTATGAGTATTTCTGTGAATTCATGTGGCTCTCTGCAATATCACTGCATGTTTTGGAACTACTGAACATAACACGCCAATGTAAAATACGATTTTTGGATATAAATATGAACTTTACAGAACAAAACATACATGTATGGTGTAACATGAAGTCCTATGAGTGTCATCTGATGAAGATCGTCAAAGGTTAGTGATTAATTTGATCTCTATTTGTGCTTTTTGTGACTCCTCTCTTTGGCTGGAAAAATGGCTGGGTTTTTCTGTGAGTTGGTGGTGACTTAACATAATCGTTTGTGGAGCTTTCGCTGTAAAGCATTTTTGAAATCAGACACTGTGGCTGGATTAATGAGAATTTTATCTTTTAAAATGGTGCCTAATACGTTTGAGAAATTAGATTTATGAGATTTCTGTTGATTTTGTATTTGGCGCCCTGCAATTTCATTGGCTGTTAGCGGAACCCCAGTCCTAGACAGGTTAACCAGGATGTGGGTAGGTTTCTGAGGTCTTATTGCCAGGACCGGCCGGGGGAGTGGGCTGCGTTCGTGCCCCTGGTAGAGATGGCCCAGAACTCACTCCGCCACTCCTCCACTAACCTCTTCCCCTTCAAGTGCGTACTGTGGTATCAGCCGGTTCTGGCTCTTTGGCATCAGAGTCAGACCGAGGCTCCTGCGGTGGACGACTGGTTCCGGGTCGCGTGGAGGAGACATGGGACGCCGCCCATGTTCACTTCAGCACGCCGTGCTGTGCCAGAAATCCAGCGCAGACCGTCACTGCAGTGAGGCCCCGGTGTTTGCACCAGGGTACCGGGCCTGGCTCTCGACCCGAAACCTCCCCCTCTGCCTGCCCTGCCGTAAGCTGGGTCCGCGGTTTGTGGGGCAATTTAAAGTCCTGAGGAGACTGAACGAGTTACAGGTTACAGCTTCTCACCGATTTACCGTATTAACCCCTCGTTCCATGTGTCTCTCCTCAGGCCGGTGGTGGCTGGCCAACTCCAGGAGTCTGAGGTGCGGGAGGTTCCTCTGCCCCCTCTGGACATCAATGGGCCATTGACAGAAGTTTACATACACTAAGTTGACTATGCCTTTAAACAGCTTGGAAAATTCCATAAAATGATGTCATGGCTTTAGAAGCTTCTGATAGGCTAATTGACATCATTTGAGTCAATTGGAGGTGTACTTGTGGATATATTTCAAGGCCTACCTTCAAACTCAGTGCCTCTTTGCTTGACATCATGGGAAAAATCAAAAGAAAACAGCCAAGACCTCAGAAAAACAATTGTAGACCTCCACAATCTGGTTCATCCTTGGGAGCAATTTCCAAACACGTTCATCTGTACAAACAATAGTGCGCAAGTATTAACACCATGGGACCACGCAGCTGTCATCCGCTCAGGAAGGAGACGCATTTTGTCTCCTAGAGATGAACGTACTTTGGTGCGAAAAGTGCAAATCAATCCCAGAACAACAGCAAAGGACCTTGTGAAGATGCTGGAGGAAACGGATACAAAAGTATCTATATCCACAGTAAAACGATTCCTATATAACGACATAACCTGAAAGGCCACTCAGGAAGGAAAAAGCCACTGCTCCAAAATCGCCATAAAATAACCAGACTATGGTTTGCAACTGCACATGGGGACAAAGATTGTACTTTTTGGAGAAATGTCCTCTGGTCTGATCAAACACAAATAGAACTGTTTGACCATAATGACCATCGTTATATTTGGGGGGAAAAGGGTGAGGCTTGCAAGCCAAAGAACACCATCCCAACCGTGAAGCACGGGGGTGGCAGCATCATGTTTTGGGAGTGCTTTGCTGCAGAAGGGACTGGTGCACTTCACAAAATAGATGGCTTCATAAGGCAGGAAAACTATGTGGATATATTGAAGCAACATCTCATGACATCAGTTAAAGCTTGGTCGCAAATGTGTCTTCCAAATGGACAATGACCCCAAGCATACTTCCAAAGTTGTTGCAAAATGGCTTAAGGGCAACAAAGTCAAGGTATTGGAGTGGCCATCACACAGCCCTGACCTCAACCCTATAGAAAATTTGTGGGCAGAACTGAAAGGCGTGTGCAAGCAAGAAGGCTGACAAACCTGACTCTGTAACACCAGCTCTGACAGTAGGAATGGGCCAAAATTCACCCAACTTACTGTGGGAAGCTTGTGAAAGGCTACCTGAAATCTTTGACCCAAGTTAAACAATTTAAAAGCAATGCTACCAAATACTAATTGAGTGTATGTAGACTTCTGACCCACTGGGAATGAGATGAAAGAAATAAAAGCTGAAATAAATCATTCTCTCTAATATTAGGAATTGTGAAAGACTGAGTTTAAATGTATATGGCTAAGGTGTATGTAAACTTCCGACTTCAACTGTATATGCCTCAGATCCAAAATGAAAGGAATAGGCCTATCTGGATCTACACAACCAATGATAGAATGACATTTTGTTGGCTACCCATGCATATGGTTTCTGGAGAGCAGAGGAGGAGCGGATTTCGACTGTACACGACTTGGAGAGGTCTTAGTTTGTGCAATCGGGAGTTTGTTGAGTATGTAAGTAAATCTTGGACAGCTAGAGTGAGGAGACAGGAGTGAACAAACTTAGCAAGGACCTGCAGTGTTTTCACAGACCAGTGTGACATCAGCTATCCACTTAACACTGAGAAGATAGAACCTGCTTTGGCTGCCTGCTATTAGGACTGGGGAATTATAAGCTGTGCTGTCAGTGGCACTGTTGTGCCTAGAGGTTTAGGCCAGACCAGTACTCTGACTCTGTTGCCTGTTTGGAAACAACCCCTAGGCACTATTCTGCATGATTTGGATAGGTTAATATGGGAAGTAGCTCCTCCCTTGGGCCCTATCTAGAAGCAGCCCCTAGCTCCTAACCCCTAGGCACTGATCTGGAAGAATTTGACAGGAAGGCCTGCAGATTAAACATGACGATAGTTAGCTCCTCGCTGCCCTATGCTTACAGAGTAGCCTACCTAGCCAATCCTCTCAGATCTACATGCCCAAAGGAGGTAGGGGATAGGGGTTGTCTCTTGACGGGGCCTAGGGCTCAGGAGGAGTGATAGGTGTTGTAACTAGAGAACGACCGATATTGTCACACTCTGATCTGGTTCACCTGTCCTTGTGATTGTCTCCAACTACTCCAGGTTTCACTTATTTTCTCTGGTGTATTTATCTCTGAGCCAGTTCGTCTTGTATGTTTTCAAGTCAACCAGCGTGTTTTCCGTACTCCTTTTCTATTCTCTTTTTGAGAGTCCTCCCGGTTTTGACCCTTGCCAGTTTTCTGGACTCCATTCCCGCCTGCCTGACCATTCTGCCTGCCCTCTGACCTCGAGCCTGTCTGCCCTTCGGGACCTCCTAGACTCTGAACTGGTTTTGACCTTTTGCCACGACCATTCTTTTGCCTACCCCTTTTTGGATTTAATAAACTTCAAATACTCTTACCATCTGCCTCCTGTGTATGAATCTGGGTCTCGCCTTGTGCCCTTATAGATATGGATTTTTTTTACGGCCAATACCAATTTTGGGGGGTCAAGGAGGCCGATGGCCGATTTATTTTAGGCTGATATTCAATATCATTACATTTGAACATTTTGATGACAATTTTCCAGAGACAGCAGTGTATATTCGTTAATACATACATTTAAAAATCACACAATACATTTGACTTTATTTTTACCAATCTAACTACATAATATTATTTTACTTGAATGGTAAATCTCTTGATAAACTTTGTAAATTAAGATGGCATAGACATACTCACAATGCAGGTGAATGCATATTCAATATGAGTGTCTGCATGCATTGGTGCTACAGGTAACAAAATCTATTTGTCTTCCATTTGGGACTTATATAAGCCTACAACTAATCCAAAATGGGCAGTATTTCTGTTGCATGTATTTGAAATATGTATTTTAAGTACTTGGGAATTGGAATTACACTGGGCTGAACTACACTCCAATGTATTTTCAAAATACAAAATAGTTTTCTATGAAAAATGTTTATAGTGGTTCACCCTGCGTATGTATCAGAAGGCTCATACACTATGGTGTGATAACAGCGTCTGCTAAATTAACTAAATGTATATGTTTAAATGTTGAGGGGAAAAGTACTTGATACAATTGTGATATGTTGTTGTCTCACCTGCATTCGGAAAGTATTGAGACCCCTTGACTTTTTCCACGTTTTCTTACGTTACAGCGTTATTCTAAAATGGATTCAATACATTTTTTTCATCATCAATCTTCAAACAATACCCCATAATGACTTTTTAATATATTTTTTTTAACATATGTCAGTACTTGAGTATTCCGACCCTTTGCTAAGACAAGGAACTTCACTGGACTTTATGCAAACTGGAAACCATATATCCTGAGGCTGCATTTATTGTAGAGGGGCATTTTAACAAAGCAAATTTGAGGAAAAGGCTACCTAAATTCAATCAGCAAATCGACTGTAGCACTTGCGCTGGAAAAACACTCGACCATTGCTACTCCAACTTTCGGGATGCATACTAGGCCCTCCCCCGCCCTCCTTTCGGCAAATCTGACCACAACTCTATTTTGCTCCTCCCTTCCTATAGGCAGAAACTCAAACAGGAAGTACCCGTGCTAAGGACTATTCAACTCTGGTCTGACCAATCGGAATCCACGCTTCAAGATTGTTTTGATCATGCAGACTGGGATATGTTCCGGGTAGCTTCGGAGAATAATATTGGCGTGTACACCGAGACGGTTACTGATTTTATCAAGAAGTGTATAGGAGATGTTGTACCCACTGTGAATATTAAAACCTACACTAACCAGAAACCGTGGATAGATGGCAGCATTCGCCCTAAACTGAAGCGCGAACCACCGCATTTAACCATGGCAAGGTTACTGGGAATATGGCAGAATACAAACAGAGTGGCCATTCCCTCCATAAGGCAATCAAACCATCAGTACAGAGAAAGTGGAGTCGCAATTCAACGGCTCAGACACGAGACGTATGTGGCAGGGTCTACAGACAATCACGGACTACAAAAGGAAAACAAGCTACGTCGCAGACACCGACGCCTTGCTCCCAGCTACCAAGGACTGTGGGCTCTCCTTCTCCGTGGCCGACATAAGACATTTAAGACGTGTTAACACTCGCAAGGCTCCCGGCCCAGACGGCATCCCTAGCCACATCCTCAGAGCATGTGCAAACCAGCTGGCTGGTGTGTTTATGGACATATTCAATCTCTCCCTTTCCCAGTCTGCTGTCCCCACATGCTTCAAGATGGCCACCATTGTCCCTGTACCCAAGAATGTAAAGGTAACGGAACTAAATTACTATCGCCTGGTAGCACTCACTTCTGTCATCATTGAGAGACTAGTCAAGGATCATATCACCTCCACCTTACCTGTCACCCTAGACCCACTCCAATTTGCTTTACTGCCCCAATAGGTCCATAGACGATGCAATCGGCATCACACTGCACACTGCCCTATCCCATCTGGACAAGAGGAATACCTATGTAAGAATGCTGTTAATTGACTATAGCTCAGCATTCAACACCATAGTACCCTCCAAGCTCGAGGCCCTGGGTCTGAACCCTACCCTGTGCAATTGGGTCCTGGACTTCCTGACGGGCCGCCCCCAGGTAGTGAAGGTAGGAAACAACACCTCCACTTCGTGGATCCTCAACACTGGAGCCCCACAAGGGTGCATGCTCAGCCCCCTTCCTGTACTCCCTGTGCACCCATGACTGCGTGGCCATGCACGCCTCCAACACAATCATCAAGTTTGCAGATGACACAACAGTAGTAGGCTTTATTACCATCAACGATGAGGGCCCTGGTAGTGTGGTAGTCAGGAAGATAACCTCACTCAACGTCAACAAAACGAAGGAGATGATCGTGAACTTCAGGAAACAGCAGCAGGAGCACCCCCCAATCCACATCGACGGGACAGCAGTGGAGAAAGTGGAAAGTTAAGTTCCTCGGCGTACACATCACAGACAAACTGAAATGGTCCACTCACACAGAGAGCGTGGTGAAGAAGGCACAACAGCACCTCTTCAATCTCAGGAGGCTGAAGAATTTTGGCTTGTCACCTAAAACCCTCACAAGCTTTTATAGATGCATAATCGAGAGCATCCTGTCTGGCTGTGTCACAGTCTGGTATGGCAACTGCACCGATCACAACCCCAGGACTCTCCAGAGGGTGGTGCGGTCTGCACAACTCATCCCCGGGGGCATACTACCTGTCCTCCAGGACACCTACAGCACCCGATGTCACAGGAAGGCCAAAAAGATCATCAAGGACAACAACCAGCCAAGCCACTGCCTGTTCACCCAGTTATCATCCACAAGGCAAGTGCAGGTGCATCAAAGCTGGGACCGAGAGACTGAAAAATAGCTTCAATCTCAAGGCCATCAGACTGTTAAATAGCCATCACTAGCACAGAGATGCTGCAGCCTGCAAAAAGACTTGAAATCATTGGCCACTTTAATAAATGGAACACTAATCACTATAAATAATGTAACTTTAATCATGTTTATATCTTGCATTACTCATCTCATATGTATATATTGTATTCTATACTATCTACTGTATCTTAGTCTATCCCGCTCAGACATTGCCCGTCCATATATTTTATATATTCTTAATTCCTTTACTTAGACTTGTGTGTATGAAGTATTTGTTGTGAAATTGTTAGATATTACTTGTTAGATATTGCTGCACTTTCGGAACTATAAGCACAAGCAATTCGCTACACTCGCAACAACAACTGCTAAACTCGTGTATGTGACATCAAATTTGATTAGATTTATTTTAATGAGCTCTGCCCTGAAACAAGGCCAATAATAATACCTAGTGTGCTTTGCAGTTCATTTTGGCATGTTCTGTTGACATATACATTTTGGTAATTTAGCAGACACTCTTATCCAGACTGACTTGCTCAACTGAGGTAGATGAAAAACGTTTTTGTAACCATTACTGAGAATGTTGTTGCTGTTCGGGCCAGCTACTTGCAAATGTATTTTTGTATTTTAATTCAATACATTATAAAATGCACTTTTTGTAGTTTATTTTGATACATTGATCTTTATGGTATTTTGTATCTGTATGTTGTAATTGTATTTTGTATCCCTGCTACTGATCAACGTTTGCATAGAAGTATCATTCCAGCATGTCACACCTATATAGAAGGACATCATTATAGGCACTGCTCTTAGTTTGAGAATATAAAATAACATCTGTTCATTGCAAATGGGTCCATCGTAACATTATGATTTGTGATCACGGATGCTTATGAAACTAGTTTTCTTTTGTCATTTTCCACGATCGGGAATAGATTTTTTTTCAGCTGTCAGGAGCATCTCTAAACAACTCAGCTGGCAGGACGAAATTCCAAACAACTCAATTGGCTATTTCAGCTATGTGTTAAGAAATGGGTGGGTTGATCCTACTGCTACGATTGGATAGAGCGAGGCTGTAACTCCGCTCCCTTTCACATCTTCTCATATCTCTCTCTATCGCTCATACTCTAGAATGGGGACACCCCTTAAAATTAGTGTATTCGGCTATTTCAGCCACACCCTTTGCTGACAGGTGTATAAAATTGAGCACACAGCTTTGCAATCTCCATAGGAAAACATTGGCAGTAGAATGGCCCATACTGAGGAGCTCACTGACTTTCAACGTGGCACCATCATAGGATGCCACCTTTCCAACAAGTCAGTTCGACAAATTTCTGCCCTGCTAGAGATGCTCCACTCAACTGTAAGTGCTGTTATTGCGAAGTGTAAACGTCTAGGAGCAACAACGGCTCAGCCCGCAAAGTGGTAGGCCACACACGCTCACAGAACGGGACCACCGAGTGCTGAAAGCACGTAAAAATCAGTCCTCGGTTGTAACACTCACTACCGAGTTCCAAACTGCCTCTGGAAGCAAACTGCCTCAATAACTGTTCGTCGGGAGTTTCATGAAATGGATTTCCATGGCCGAGCAGCAGCACACAAGCCTAAGATCTCCATTTGCAGTGCCAAGCGTCTGCTGGACTGGTGTAAAGCTCGCCACCATTGGACTCTGGAGCAATGGAAACGCGTTCTCTGGAGTGATGAATCACACTTCACCATCTGGCAGTACGACGGAGGAATCTAGATTTGGCTGGTGCCAGAAAAACGCTACCTGCCCGAATGCATAGTGCCAACTGTAAAGTTAGGTGGAAGAGGAATAATGGTCTGGGGCTGTTGTTCATGGTTCGGGCTGATTTTGGAATGAGATGTTCGACGAGCCACATACGTCCACATACTTTTGGCCATGTAGTGTATCATTTGGTGCTGTTTACTGCTACAATGAGAACTAGCTCAATGGCGATTTTCTACCAAGCCATAAATGTGCATAATATCTTACAAGGAGAGCGAAGTTTTTCCTACCTATGAAACGATGATGCACGTCAGTATACGGATACGATTGCGGCTGGTCAGATCAGCAAATCAGATGGCTCGTTGCCGAAAATGGTGCATGTAGCTAGCTAGCCACATTTGCTATTAGCTCCTATCTGATATCTTAGCACCATGTTTATCTAGCCAGCTAGAGAGCAATAGTAAAGACATATTTTTATAGGCACTAACTCCGCCTTAGTTCATTGGACAAATCCAATTCATCATGAGAAAATTAAGTTTTTGTAAAAAAAAATGATAGGCCTCTGGTAAACACAGGCTTAGGAGATCTTTTACATTTTGTTCTATGAGACCATTTTCATTAGCTAAGGTCACGTTTTTAAATTATTTTATTAAAATGAAACATAAAAGGCTTATAATTCATAAAAGGTACATTTAACTGACTGATATTATTTCATAGTACACAACGTATAACATCTCCTAAACCTGTATTAATTTCAGGGTTATGATCTAGAAGCATGGTTTTGACTGCTCCTACAGTTTTGCATCGGTATTACAGTTTAACTGATGCCCCGGCCCAAATAGACGACTTCCGTACACGGCCACATAGAGAAGTCAGATTAGAAAATTCCTAATAAGACATTTTAGTCATTGCCTTTGTGCACAAAACATCCATTGAATTATTCAAATAATTGTCGCTGAGGCCAATTGTTTTTCATCACTCACAGGCGAAGATATTACCATTTTATATTCGTCTGACATCTTTTTGGATGATGTGTTTATTTCATCGCTTCTCGCGCTGCTCTCTCTGCATGCTGAGTGCTAGTGACGTGATGTTGGTCCCAGCTAGACATTAATTTGCATTGTGCAGTGCATGTGACTCAGACGGTGAGTGGCGGCTGGCATAACTGCAGTTTTGCTATGCAGAGGGACTATCAGCAAAGCCGATAGAGATGGGCCGATAGACTAGGCCAGTACGACGGAGGAATCTAGATTTGGCTGGTGCCAGAAAAACGCTACCTGCCCGAATGCATAGTGCCAACTGTAAAGTTAGGTGGAAGAGGAATAATGGTCTGGGGCTGTTGTTCATGGTTCGGGCTGATTTTGGAATGAGATGTTCGACGATGTTCGATGTTCGATGGCGCAGCGGTCTAAGGCACTGCATCGCAGTGTTAGAGGCGTCACTACTAAGAGGTTGACCAATTTAGGATTTTTCAACGCCGATACCGATTTATTGGCGGACCAAAAAAAGCAGATACCGATTAAATCAGACATTTTATTTATTTGTAATAATGACAATTACAACAATAATGAATGAACACTTATTTGAACTTAATATAATACATCAATAAAATCAATTTAGCTCAAATAAATAATGAAACATGTTCAATTTGGTTTACATAATGCAAAAACAAAGTGTTGGAGAAGAAAGTAAAAGTGCAATATGTGCCATGTAAGAAAGCTAACGTTTAAGTTCCTTGCTCAGAACATGAGAACATATGAAAGCTGGTGGTTCCTTTTAACATGAGTCTTCAATATTCCCAGGTAAGAAGTTTTAGGTTGTAGTTATTATAGGAATTCTAGGACTATTTCTCTCTATACCATTTGCATTTCATATACCTTTGACTATTGGATGATCTTATAGGCACTTTAGTATTGCCAGTGTAACAGTATAGCTTCCGTCCCTCTCCCCGCCCTTATCTGGGCTCGAACCAGGGACAGATCAACTACAGCCACCCTCGAAGCATCGTTACCCATCGCTCCAAAGCCGCAGCTATAACTACTACTAGAACAACTACTTCAACGTCTCAGAGCGAGTGATATCACCGATTGAAACGCTATTAGCACGCACCATTTCAAGCCATTTCACATCGGTTACAGCAGCCTAATCTCAGGAGTTGATAGGCTTGAAGTCATAAACAGCTCAATGCTTGAAGCACAGCGAAGAGCTCCTGGCAAATGCAGGAAAGTGCTGTTTGAATGAATGCTTACGAGCCTGCTGCTGCCTACCACCGCTCAATTAAATATCAAATCATAGACTTAATTAATTAAACACAGAAATACGAGCCTTAGGTCATTAATATGCTCAAATCTTTCAGTGAAATACGGAACCGTTCCATATTTTATCTAACGGGTGGCATCCCTATGTCTAAATATTGCTGTTACATTGCACAACCTTCAATGTTATGTCACAATTCTGGAAAATTAACTACGGTCTTTGTTAGAAAGAAATGGTCTTCACACTGTTTGCAACGAGCCAGGCGGCCCAAACTGCTGCATATCCCCTGACTCTGCTTGCACGGAACGCAAGAGAAGTGACACAATTTCCCTAGTTAAAAGAAATTCATGTTAGCAGGCAATATTAACTAAATATTCAGGTTTAAAAATATATACTTGTGTATTGATTTTAAAGAAAGGCATTGATGTTTATGGTTAGGTACACATTGGTGTAACGACAGTACTTTTTTTGCGAATGCGTTTCTTAAATCATCACCCGTCTGGCGAAGTAGGCTGTGATTCGATGAGAAATTAACAGGCACCGCATCAATTACATGCAATGCAGGACAAGCTAGATAATAAGCTAGATAATATCATCAACCATGTGTAGTTAACTAGTGATTATGTTAAGAGGTAAGTTTATTGCTAGCTAGCAACTTACCTTGGCTTCTTGCTGCACTCGCGTAACAGGTAGTCAGCCTGCCACGCAGTCTCCTCGTGGAGTGCAATGTAATTGGCCACAATCGGTGTCCAAAAATGCAGATTACCGAATGTTATGAAAACTTGAAATCGGCCCTAATTATTCGGCCATTCCGATTAATCGGTTGACCTCTAGTCATCCCGGGCTGTGTCGCAGCCGGCCATGACTGGGAGACCCATGAGGCGGCACACAATTGGCCCAGTGTCGTCCAGTTTAGGGGAGGGTTTAGCCGACTGGGATGTCCTTGTCAAATCGCGCTCTACCGACTCCTTGTGGCGGCCGGGCGTATGCACGCTGACTTCGGTCGCCAGCTGTACAGTGTTTCCTCTGACACATTGGTGCGGCTGGCTTCCGGGTTAAGCGAGCAGTGTGTCAAGAAGCAAGAACCCTTGGTAGGGTCGTGTTTCGGAGGACGCATGGCTCTCGACCTTCGACTCTCCCAAGTCCATATGGGAGTTGCAGCGATGGGACAAGACTGTAACTATAAATTGCATATCACAAAATTGGGGGAAAAAAGTACAAAATAAAAACTAGAAAAGGCCAATATCGGCGGGCTGATTTATCAGTCGTTCTCTAGTTGTAACAGGATTCCCAGTTCCTATTCACATAGACCGAAAGATGTGGTTTCAGTTGGAACCTCAGCAGAATGGAATCAGGCACGCAAACTGTCAGTCTGGCACAAGAAGTCTCTCAAACACACACACAGTCCTTTTCAGTAGCTAATAACCATGAAGTTTCACTTCTCCAGCATTCTTGCTTATTTAGTATATTTTCCGTTTTTTAGTAAACCGGCAAGGATGGGTGGTGGATATTAGAGCTGCTTTGGTATGGGTGTACGACATGCTTGTATGACATTCAATGCTGGAGTCCGTATCCCACGGCTCCTGACAATAGGCCACAATGAAGTGAACACTGAAGTACTGTCACCTGAGCCCTGATATGATCTTTCACAGTCACTATCTGTACTTTACTCAGGTCTACTTCCAATGCCACTGCTCCTATAAACGTCTGTGTGTCTGTGTGCTTATGACCCCTTACACTGTTGACCAGAAAAGGAACAAATGAATCCTGCCTGTAATAGTAATGTGCCTCTGTCTCTGTGTTGTGCAGGGTAGCGACGGACCACAATGTGGACAACACTACAGCCATCCTGCGTGACTGGCTCGTCAAGGTCCAAAAACTCTACCACTATGTGGAGTGGAGGCCGCAGGAGGAGCCTACGTGAGTTCCTCTCATGTTCACTTTATAAACTGTGTGTGTATCTGTTTCTGTATCTATCTGTGTCATTTATTCAGGAGAGGGAACACTTTCCATTATATTTATAAGTCATTTCTAGATGGTTAATATGTGATTTATAAACTACTAATTGACTGTCTACAAAATACATATAAAACACTTAACATCCTCCTTCACAGACACCTTAATGTAAAGTGTTCCGCAGAGGCACCTTAATGTAAAGTGTTACGGAGAGGCACCTTAATGTAAAGTGTTACGGAGAGGCACCTTAATGTAAAGTGTTACGGAGAGGCACCTTAATGTAAAGTGTTACGGAGAGGCACCTTAATGTAAAGTGTTACGGAGAGGCACCTTAATGTAAAGTGTTACGGAGAGGCACCTTAATGTAAAGTGTTACGGAGAGGCACCTTAATGTAAAGTGTTACGGAGAGGCACCTTAAATGTAAAGTGTTACGGAGAGGCACCTTAATGTAAAGTGTTACGGAGAGGCACCTTAATGTAAAGTGTTACGGAGAGGCACCTTAATGTAAAGTGTTATGGAGAGGCACCTTAATGTAAAGTGTTAAGGAGAGGCACCTTAATGTAAAGTGTTACGGAGAGGCACCTTAATGTAAAGTGTTACAGAGAGGCACCTTAATGTAAATTGTTTACGGAGAGGCACCTTAATGTAAAGTGTTACGGAGAGGCACCTTTTTAAAGTGTTACGGAGAGGCACCTTTTTAAAGTGTTACGGAGAGGCACCTTTTTAAAGTGTTACGGAGAGGCACCTTTTTAAAGTGTTACGGAGAGGCCCCTTTTTAAAGTGTTACGGAGAGGCACCTTTTTTAAAGTGTTACGGAGAGGCACCTTTTAAAAGTGTTAGAGGCACCTTTTTAAAGTGTTACGGAGAGGCACCTTTTTAAAGTGTTACGGAGAGGCACCTTTGTAAAGTGTTACGTACGGAGAGGCACCTTAATGTAAAGTGTTACGGAGAGGCACCTTAATGTAAAGTGTTACGGAGAGGCACCTTTTTAAAGTGTTACGGAGAGGCACCTTTTTAAAGTGTTACGGAGAGGCACCTTTTTAAAGTGTTACGTACGGAGAGGCACCTTAATGTAAAGTGTTACGGAGAGGCACCTTTTAAGTGTTACGGAGAGGCACCTTTTTAAAGTGTTACGGAGAGGCACCTTTTTAAAGTGTTACGGAGAGGCACCTTTTAAAAGTGTTACGGAGAGGCACCTTTTTAAAGTGTTAGAGGCACCTTTTTAAAGTGTTACGGAGAGGCACCTTTTTAAAGGGTTACGGAGAGGCACCTTTTTAAAGTGTTACGTACGGAGAGGCACCTTAATGTAAAGTGTTACGGAGAGGCACCTTAATGTAAAGTGTTACGGAGAGGCACCTTTTTAAAGTGTTACGGAGAGGCACCTTTTTAAAGTGTTACGGAGAGGCACCTTTTTAAAGTGTTACGGAGAGGCACCTTTTTAAAGTGTTACGGAGAGGCACCTTTTTAAAGTGTTACGTACGGAGAGGCACCTTAATGTAAAGTGTTACGTACGGAGAGGCACCTTAATGTAAAGTGTTACGGAGAGGCACCTTTTTAAAGTGTTACGGAGAGGCACCTTTTTAAAGTGTTACGGAGAGGCACCTTTTTAAAGTGTTACGGAGAGGCACCTTTTTAAAGTGTTACGGAGAGGCACCTTAATGTAAAGTGTTACGGAGAGGAACCTTTTTTAAAGTGTTACGGAGAGGCACCTTTTTAAAGTGTTACGGAGAGGCACCTTAATGTAAAGTGTTACGGAGAGGCACCTTGCTGTAAATTGTTCCCAGAGAGGATGTACTGAATGTTCTGTTTGTTTACGTTTGTCCCTCAGAGAGTACCAGGATGCAGACAGCCCGAAGCAGTGGACCAACCTCCGCTACGCACACGTGATGAAGCTGCGGCAGGCAGCACTGGACTCCGCAAGAGAAATGTGGGCTGACTACTTCATGGTACTTCTTTCTCCAGTCTCCATGACGACCCCACCCTCTTTTACAGATAAACAGGGGGCATCATAAACAGCACCCTATTCCCTACATAGTGTGTAGGGAATAGGGTACCATTTTGGACATAGATTGGCCCTGGTCAAAAGCTGTGCACTATGTAGGGAATAGGGTGCAATTTGGGATTACAGTCAAGTCTTTCTCCATGACTACCCATCCTATTTTAAAGAGACGCAGACTTCTCCTTACAATAACGCAATAATAGAACAGCGAGAGTCATGCTTTCCTATCTCACATCTGGTTTAGAGTAAACCAATTCATCTGGCATGGTGTTAGGATTTACCATTCTGGAATAAACCTTCCAGAATCTTAAATATGACAGCTTTGAGTTCTATTCTTGCACCCCTAAGCATGAACACATTGTCCAGGACTCGCAGGGGTGTACTTTTTATGATAGAGTGAAAACACAGATGAGGTCGTTTTGTTTTTGAAATGTGCCTTTTGTCTTCTGAAATGTTGTGCAATTAGAACTGGGTTAAAATAGAGCAGCTAAAGTTTATGAATGAAAACAAATACTATTTGAACCCAAGGCTGTGGCCTATGCTGCCTCATTCTAACACTGATTCTGGTGGCTGGACTTAGGCTGCCGCTACAATGAGATCCATTGTTCAAAGTGTCACTAGAGAGGGTTGCAGAGTGATTTTTAAAGCTTGAAGTGGTTATTAAAGTGTCTCACTGTTCCCGCTCCCCCTTCCATCACACACACACACACACACACACACACACACACATACTCTTCCACTCTCTCCTGTCTAGGTGGTGGACTGTGATAACCTATTGACCAATCCTAATGTACTGTGGAAGCTCATCAAGGAGAACAAGACCATCGTAGCTCCCATGTTAGAGTCCCGTGCAGCCTACTCCAACTTCTGGTGTGGCATGACCTCGCAGGTACGCTACTATTTGTGTGTGTGTGTGTTTGCGCGTGCGGTCGTGTCCTCCCAGATACTTTGCGTTCAATCATGCACTAAAGCGTTAGCACAATAACCTTGATTGAAACAGAAGTACTCATCGTATCCTCTACCTCCTCCAGGGTTACTATAAGCGCACCCCGGCCTACATCCCTATGAGAAAGCAGGTGCGTAAAGGATGCTTCGCGGTTCCCATGGTGCACTCCACCTTCCTGATTGACTTGAGGAAGGAGGCGTCACGCCAGTTGGCCTTCCACCCCCCTCACCCAGACTACAGCTGGGCCTTCGATGACATCATTGTCTTTGCCTTCTCCGCTCACATGGCAGGTACTGTTAATGTGTTCTCCCGCTTTTATCCTGTTTAGTAGCTTTCACATACAGCATGATAATGATTTGGTACATTTCATTGTGTTTCCCTCTACTCTCGCATGGCAGGTAGGCCTACTGCTGTTATTCTGTTTTACATGGCAGGTACAACAACTGCTGTTATTCTGTTATCATGGCAGGTAGGCCTACTGTTGTTATTTTGTTTACATGGCAGGTATGTCTAATGTGGTTATTCAGGATTACTGCCTTTTTTAGACCTGAGTTTTCCACAACGGTAATGAATAAGATTATATGGACAGGGAGGACCTGATTCTCGATCAGCTCTCCGGGTCTCGAGGTGCTTTGTGAAAAGGCTGAGGCTACGACTACATAGTTTTCACCCCTGCGCCACCCCTCAGGAAACGTATTTCTCAAATCTAAGGGGCGAATCACTGCGCATGTTTTTTTTGCAAAATTCCTGGGGGTTTAACAGACAGTGGTTAGTTCCCAGAGTCTGTTTTTTCTAATTCCATTCATGGACATAGGGTATGCTTTGTGTAAGATATCTTAATACACTATTGCATAAATAAGTGTCTAATTTTGAAGGTTGATATTTTGAGGTGTGACACAAAGAACCTAATCTGTAGTGAGACTTGCAGTGTGAATAGGCATAGAAAAGTGTAAATGTTTGTAGTAACCTTGTCATTAATAACAAACTTCTCTTCTCCCTCTACACTCTACTCTTCCTCCGTCTTCCTCAGATGTGCAGATGTTCCTATGTAACAGAGAGACGTATGGGTATTTCCCCGTGCCACTGCGAGCACACAACTCCCTGACAGACGAAGCAGACAGCTTCCTGCATTCCTTGTTGGAGGTCAATGGTGAGTCTTATGTCATACTGTCACAGGTCAAAAGGTAGTCGGCTTTAATGTCCATACTAGCATATACTAGCATCTGAATGGGCAAAACTGGTTAAAATTACATATTTTTGACATCTCACTGGGTTACCACTTAGGATGGATGCTAATACATTGCTTCATTCTAAGTAGTCGGCCAGTGTGGATATCGGAACACAGCTGGAAGTTGGAGCTTTTCGTTTTTCTCTAACTAATGTTACTGGTTGGCATGTGAGAGTTCTTTATCATTCCTATCATTTTTCTCCTTTCTCACGTCAGTGCGGAACCCTCATGTGCTGCCTTCGGAGTACATCCCGGCCCCCGTAAAGATACAAGATAAGCTGGGCTTTGATGAGGTGGGATATGAGCCAGCTCAGAATATGTTTGCTGTTCCTTATTGACCCTGAGCCCCTATGCCCACAATGTCAAACTCTTTCTATGGAGGCTGAGTGTCTGCAGGTTTTCACTCCTCCCTTCTACTTGATTGCTCAATTAAGGTCACTGATTAGTTAGGAAATCCCCTCACGTGGTTGTCTAGGTCTTAATTGGACACAATTGAAATGAAAATACAAAAAACAGCAGACACTCGGGCCATCTATGAGATGAGTTTGTCAGCCCTGCCCTAGGCACTCCTGAAGATGTGTAAGGATCTAATGGGTTTAAGCAATAAGGCAATTGCTTCACCATGTCTTCTGGTAGGCTCGGTTGAATTGTCACCACATTCCATACACCTATCCAATTGTTTTCGAGTGTCTAAGGGCATCTGTCGTTTTGGAATTTATCACTAGAATTCAAAATGTCTCTTCTACCCTTCAGCTCTAAATGTCTCCCTCTGTGGGTATCATGTGGTACTGCATGTATTCTCACTACCGTACAGGTAAGGCCAATGTATTGCGTGTGTGCAGGTGTTCATGATCAACTTAAAGAAACGGACCGACCGGCGGGATCGCATGCTGAGGACTCTGTACGAGCAAGAGATTGCCTGCAAGGTCATTCAAGCGGTAGACGGCAAGTAAGTTGACCTTTTTGAAGGCACTCTTCTCTCTGCCCGTCATATACTTCTTGTACAGATAAAGGTAGACTCAGTGATGGGACATCGTCACACACAGCAGAAGTTGCCCCACTGTTTATGATGTCATATCGCTAAGTCTTCAAGCGCTCAAAATGACCGCATTATCTCTCTCTCCATCTCTATTGTGTGTGTCTCTTTGTCTCATTCTCCCCTCACCCCCCTCTCTCCTGCCCCTCCCTCTCTCCCCCTCAGAGCGATGAACATCAGTGAGATCAATGCCCTGGGGATCCACATGCTACCAGGCTACAGTGATCCGTACCACGGTAGGCCCCTCACCAAGGGAGAGCTGGGCTGCTTCCTCTCACACTACAACATCTGGAAAGAGGTGAGTCCCGCAGCTGCAGGCCCAGGTAGAGTTCAGTAGGGAGAACATTTTTAGAAACTGTGTGCTACAGTGTTCTCTCCGAATGAATACATTAGGGTTGGGCTCAATTCATCATACTATTGAGAATGCTCCAAATCAATTCTTGAACTGAATTTGAATTGAAGTAGTAAACTGGATACAAAATTGCAATTAAAATTTGAATGAAAGGAAATAGAATTTAACTCAATGAAATTCAAATGCCTTTTTATTTTTTTTATTTTTATTTCACCTTTATTTAACCAGGTAGGCTAGTTGAGAACAAGTTCTCATTTGCAACTGCGACCTGGCCAAGATAAAGCATAGCAGTGTGAGCATACAACAAAGAGTTACACATGGAGTAAACAATTAACAAGTCAATAACACAGTAGAAAACGAAGGGGGGGTCTATATACAATGTGTGCAAAAGGCATGAGGAGGTAGGCAAATAATTACAATTTTGCAGATTAACACTGGAGTGATAAAAGATCAGATGGTCATGTACAGGTAGAGATATTGGTGTGCAGAAGAGCAGAAAAGTAAATAAATAAAAACAGTACGGGGATGAGGTAGGTGAAAAGGGTGGGCTATTTACCAATAGACTATGTACAGCTGCAGCGATCGGTTAGCTGCTCAGATAGCTGATGTTTGAAGTTGGTGAGGGAGATGAAAGTCTCCAACTTCAGCGATTTTTGCAATTCGTTCCAGTCACAGGCAGCAGAGTACTGGAACGAAAGGCGGCCAAATGAGGTGTTGGCTTTAGGGATGATCAGTGAGATACACCTGCTGGAGCGCGTGCTACGGGTGGGTGTTGCCATCGTGACCAGTGAGCTGAGATAAGGCGGAGCTTTACCTAGCATAGACTTGTAGATGACCTGGAGCCAGTGGGTCTGGCGACGAATATGTAGCGAGGGCCAGCCGACTAGAGCATACAAGTCGCAGTGGTGGGTAGTATAAGGTGCTTTAGTGACAAAACGGATGGCACTGTGATAGACTGCATCCAGTTTGCTGAGTAGAGTGTTGGAAGCCATTTTGTAGATGACATCGCCGAAGTCGAGGATCGGTAGGATAGTCAGTTTTACTAGGGTAAGCTTGGCGGCTTGAGTGAAGGAGGCTTTGTTGCGGAATAGAAAGCCGACTCTTGATTTGATTTTCGATTGGAGATGTTTGATATGAGTCTGGAAGGAGAGTTTGCAGTCTAGCCAGACACCTAGGTACTTATAGACGTCCACATATTCTAGGTCGGAACCATCCAGGGTGGTGATGCTAGTCGGGCATGCAGGTGCAGGCAGCGACCGGTTGAAAAGCATGCATTTGGTTTTACTAGCGTTTAAGAGCAGTTGGAGGCCACGGAAGGAGTGTTGTATGGCATTGAAGCTTGTTTGGAGGTTAGATAGCACAGTGTCCAAAGACGGGCCGAAAGTATATAGAATGGTGTCGTCTGCGTAGAGGTGGATCAGGGAATCGCCCGCAGCAAGAGCAACATCATTGATATACACAGAGAAAAGAGTCGGCCCGAGAATTGAACCCTGTGGCACCCCCATAGAGACTGCCAGAGGACCGGACAGCATGCCCTCCGATTTGACACACTGAACTCTGTCTGCAAAGTAATTGGTGAACCAGGCAAGGCAGTCATCCGAAAAACCGAGGCTACTGAGTCTGCCGATAAGAATATGGTGATTGACAGAGTCGAAAGCCTTGGCGAGGTCGATGAAGACGGCTGCACAGTACTGTCTTTTATCGATGGCGGTTATGATGTCGTTTAGTACCTTGAGTGTGGCTGAGGTGCACCCATGACCGGCTCGGAAACCAGATTGCACAGCGGAGAAGGTACGGTGGGATTCGAGATGGTCAGTGACCTGTTTGTTGACTTGGCTTTCGAAGACCTTAGATAGGCAGGGCAGGATGGATATAGGTCTGTAACAGTTTGGGTCCAGGGTGTCTCCCCCTTTGAAGAGGGTGCGTACGCCTCTTCTATTCTACAGTTCATCTTCCACATAAAACATCAAACATGCGGGATAAACTCTTAAAATGAATGGTCAAGGAAATCAAAACCTGTATGCGAATAACATTGAAAAATAACATTGACCTGTATGTGAATAACCTATATTTCATGAATCACTGAAACTTTGTTCAATTTGGGGAACATACAATATTTCACAAAGTATTAGTTTAACCATCATGTTGACCCTGAGGCTTTCAAAAAGAAGCCAAAGAAATAAAATGGTTGGTGGAAATATAATTGGCTATTCTAGTGATGTAGTCTTTGGTATCTGGAAGTGTGACCTGTCAGGAATCAGTGAAACTCATGTTCTATGACTGACTGGTATTTCTTTTGAATTAAATTATACTTATACATCCTGTGGGGTGTGGCCTATTCAATTCAAATTTCAACTCATGAGTTGACTGGGAGCCAATTCTGAATTGAGCCCAACCCTGGAACACACCTCTGGCTTTCACTAAGGTATAGATGGTGTACAGAAGTTTATTTTTGCGTCCTCTGAATGTGAGGGTCACTGTTTTATCTCTGTGTGTGTTCAGATCTCAGAGCGGGGTCTAAAGAGTTCCCTGGTGATCGAGGACGATCTGCGCTTCGAGGTCTTTTTCAAGCGACGCCTGATGAACCTGATGAGTGAAGTGGAGAGCCAGGGTCTAGACTGGGACCTGATGTAAGTGTTCCATAGACTGTACATCATCCACTATACACACGGGATATCCTCTATTCTAGGTCAGTGATTTTCAACCTCTGGTCCGCAGACAGGCATTGGTCCCTGGGATGTCGCTGGCCGATCTCTCAGACATATGATACAGTATTTGGTTAGTTCTTAAGTGTTAATTGTAATGTTAGCAGTCCTTTTTAAGAGTTAAGCACCCCCGTTCTAGACTCCGCACTTACTGTCTACCCTTCCCAAGTGGTGTAAACTTCAACTTTCTCTTCCCCAACTGTTCCTCCTCCCAGTTATATTGGCAGAAAGAGGATGCAGGTGGACCGCCCTGAGAAGTCCGTACCCAATATACACAACCTGGTGGAGGCCGACTACTCCTATTGGACGCTGGGCTATATGATGTCATTACAAGGAGCCCAGAAGCTGCTGAGGGCAGAGCCGTTGAAGAGGATATTACCCGTGGATGAGTTCCTCCCTGTCATGTTCAATAAACACCCTGTGTAAGTTTACCTCTCTCTGTCACACGCTTTCTCTTTGTCTTTCTGTCGCCTGTCTCTCCGGGTAAATCTCAAAAGTATTTTCCTGGATTCCTTGAATCTTCTCGCCTCCTTTTCAAAGTGTCTGCAGGAGACTAAGGGAGCATGAGAGGAGAAAGATATTCTGTTCTCGAAGCTCCCCTTCACAGTTTAAGGAGGCAGCGAGGAGAGAAGACAAAGGGAATCAAGGAAAAGACTTGAGATTCACCCATTCCTCTTTTCAATGTATCCCGTGACATCTTTATCTCCTCTCTCTTACCTCTCTCTCCAGCTCGGACTACATGGAGCACTTTGAGGAGCGGGACCTGAAGGCCTTCTCGGCCGAGCCCCTGCTAGTGTTCCCCACTCACTACACAGGAGACTCGGGCTACATCAGCGACACAGAGACCTCCGTGGTGTGGGACAACGAGAAGGTGCGTACGGACTGGGACCGGGCCCGCTCGGGGAAGACCCAGGAGCAGGCGGAGATCAGCAGCGAGGCCCAGAACTCTGACGTACTTCAGTCACCTCTGGACAGCACAGCCACACGGGATGAACTATGAGAGGAGAACGGGTGGAGAGGAAGGGGGATGGGATTGGCGATGGAGTATGGGTGGAGAGAGATGCTGAAGACTAAGAACCATCATGAGTGATGGTTCTTAGGGGTTTTTTCCCCCGTTTCTTGCATCATTGCAGCAACATGACGTATAGTATACGTAGGCACCTGTTTTTGTTTCCTTTTTTAACCAAAGATTACAAGTTAAAGGGATTAGTTGCATTATTTTGGAAAAAATTATTCATTATTTCATTTCAGAAATATGTTGGACTCACCTTTTTTTTCTGCATTTACAAGACCCAAATACAGGGTGGGATCTGTATGTCAACAGTGATCTGGTTGGACTGTCTATTACATTTCAGTGATGTGATTGGCCTGTGAACTGGAACTTTGTTTCTGATTGGTCACTACCATGCCTCAAGTGCCTTATAGCCTAGTTCATCATGCCAAATCTCACAACTGACCCGAGACCTTGTCACCTCTAGAATGAATAATTCATTTATTAATTGTTAATCAATTAACGTGTGTGCATGTACTATAACAGTGAACTGTAGCAGTCTTTTTGAAAGGACTGGAAAAGACAAGCATCTGCATGCTTTTTGGAGATACCTTTAAGAGGACCTTTTTCCATTTGTTCATTTGTAAAACTATAGCTAGAACTAACATCTATTGCATCAATTAGAGATTTAAGCTTCAAAGTTGTGTGCTGCTTTGCAAACCAGTCCCATAGTTTTACGAAAACCTCACCACGGAGCTCAAAGTCCTATCATATGACAAATGAGATTAATACCAAAACAGTAATTAAAAAGCAACATCTCCCAAAAGGAATGACTTGGCTACCCGCCCTCCCTATCAGACAATAGCCATTGAGCTACAGTAGTGCTCTTTATAGCTTTGGAGTACATCTCATTAAAAAACAACAGCTCCCAATGTTTATAACTATGGGTAGAATCCTAACTTCCACTTAAGTCAAATCTTCCTCATCTGTTAATTGACATCAATGCATCACTATAAGTAAAAATGTCACTTAAGTGGATGTTAGGATTCACCTCTATCCGCCTTCCCTGTCAGTCCATGGCCATTGAGTTACAGTAGAGCTGTTTATAGCAGTGGAGTACTCCTTTCCCCCACTTGCCACCTCTGGTCTGTTTCCAGGCTACTGGCTTGTCACCTTCACACAGAGGGTCACAGGCGGGAGCAACCGCAGTAGATGCCTCACACTTTTGTGGTCGAGGAGGAGCCATGTGATTCCTCCCAGCCACATCCAAACTTGGTCGGTCGGCCTGCGTCACCACCTCGCTCTCTTCGGAATTAAGGTGGAAAGCAGAAACACTTTGGACCGTGTAGTGTAGCAGTTAAATAGAAGCCTGTGTTTAACAGATAAGACACAAAGCTTGAATGGATCGTCATGCTTTTCATCTTTTAGTTATTTATTGCTGGCCTGTCAGAAGAAGTGTCCATCTAGAGCAGGGGTGGGCAACTCCAGTCCTCGGGGGCCTAATTGGTGTCACACTTTTTCCCCTTCCCAGCAAACACAGCTGATTAATCAAATTGCATTCTAAACTGTTAAGGTGATTATTGGAGTCAGGTGTGTTAGCTGGGGCAAACTGTGACACCAATCAGGACCTCGAGGACTGGAATTGCCTAGGGCGTGGTTTCCCAAACTTGGCTCTGCCCCCGCCCCCCATGGTTTTTGCCCTAGCACTAAACAGCACATTCAAATAATCAAAGCTTGATGATGAGTTGATTATTTGAATCAGCTGCAAAAAACAAAACGTGCACCCAGGGGATTCCCCAGGACCGAGTTTGGAAAACCCAGGTCTAGGGCACATTCATTCCACGGAGGGCCGAGTGTCTGTGGGTTTTCGCTCTTCCATTGTACTCGGTTGATGAATTAAGGTCCCTGATTAGTAAGGAACTCCCCTCACCTGGTTGTCTAGGTATTAATTGAAAGGATAAAAAAAAAGAGTTTGACACTCCTGGTCTGGGGACCTCCCAATGTGTTGGTTCTAGCTGTAGCCCTACCTTCCAAGGCATTGGTTCTAGTTGTTAGGTGGGATATATTAAGATTCAGTTGAGATTAACTCATAGTAGTCTAAGAGATTACATTGTCTGTCATAACAGTGTTTTTGTAACTTCATACCAAATAATAAAATATTTTGTTTAAAAAAATATAATTATGGTCTCTTTTCCTCCAGATTGTCAAATTAGAGATTTCTCCACTTTACTTTGAGATTGATATGTCATGACCAAATTGGCTAGATGTTGCACCACTGAAACCTTATCAAAAGTTACTGTCTGTGATTATAGGGTTGTTGGGTGTCAAATTGCCATCCCCCTCATATTCTGTGCAATAATTGCAGAGTTCCTTTTTACATGTGCCATAACTCCTCAGTGAACGAACTAACGGAATTCAAAATAACTATGGGATCTCCATGCTTTCTACTTACCAACAAGTTACTAAAAATGGAATCCTACAGTCAGGGAATTCTAAATATATATATATTTTTTAAATCACTGCCTGCAAAATGGGAATAAGACATATCCGGCTAGGCCTACTCTGTTTCGTGTGTGCTCTTTAAACCTGCTCTTTTGCTCCCAGTGTGATCCTCGAAAATGTTTACCTTGATAGGCATTGTGCCCCAAAGCTGTAATTTTCAAGTGGTTTATGAATCAAACATAACAAAAAAAATGCCCTTGCGTGACGGTCACGCCGCCTGCTGTTATTTATATCCCTCCGAAAAACAATTAAAACCAGGGTTGAATTGACGCCAATAATGTTGCGACATGGGAATGCGGTCGGAAAAGATGCTTAGCGGAACAAGACCGTAAGTAGGGACGGAAAACCCTAGTTGATAGACCTGAAAAGATTGTTCTATGACACAGTTTTACTTCGCAAAGAGATTGAGGAAATCAGTCGGCGGATATGAGACAACCAGTAACGGCTGAGTAGACTCTGGGCTAGGCTATAGTGATGCTCAAAGGACACTGCCTATTCAAACTGACAATTACACACCTCTGTGGAAATTGATAGATGTTTTTTGTTCTACATTGCATTAAATGTATAGCCTACCACATTTTGTGCTAGGCTATTTGAATGCGTGTTAACCTAATTATTTTGTGTTGCGTGCCTACATGGAATCAGACAGCTAGAAATGTCTTTGTTGGAGTTGAATATACACCTGCGCCAGCGGCGTGGGGTAAAACATACGCCTACTGAACAGTGAGAGAATGATTCTCATTTACCGGGAATGAACACCACATTTATCCCGTGTCAAAACGGTAGTGGTGTTCTTAGGATTAAATACTACGATGTTACATGGACAAGACTCCGCACAGTGGCGGAATGTCTGAGACAACTAGGCTGCTTTTTGAGGACTGTTGCGGTAAGTCAATGGAACATATTTACGACTTTCACACATGTTTTTCTTTTGTAGGTCTAATGATTTACAGACAAGACGAATAGGCCTATGACTATGCAGTTCTGTCATGTTATCTGAAGATTTTCGCGTCTGCCAAGGCATACCACACATAGCCAAATTCATTATTGGACAAACAAAAGGACGTTTATGTGCGCTCTGAGCCTGACCCTAACCTTTGTTCATGTTCTAGTCGTAACTAGGAAACTCGGAAATGTCAGACTTGCTAACTTGTTGTAATTATACACATCCCGCGTTCAACAAGCAAGTCCGAAATGTCAGTTTCCTTGTCCCAACTAGCACCTGAACGCGGCATAATGCACCGTTGGCTACACATCGTGACGTGTTTCATTACGCCGTACGTCATCTTCACGCAGTCTTGCCCAATGATCTGTGGATTGCTAATAGGCAAGATGACGTACGGCGTAATGAACACGTCACGATGTGTAGCCAACGGTGCATTTAGGGCAATTCAGAAAGCGGATTAAGGACCTTATTACTGATGAATGTGTTGTTTTTGATGTGTATTTTCAGTGATTTATGTAAATCAGGGCTCATCTGTAAAAGAGACCTTGACTCCCTGATAAAATAAAAGTTAAAAGGCCTATCCTTTTATTTCCCGTGAAAAAGTTGTCAACTATAAATAGTAAAGTACAGATACTGTAAAAAACGACTTAAGTAGTACTTTAAAGTATTTTTACTTAAGTACTTTACACCACTGAAAGTAGTCTGGCTACTTTTGCAATCAGTGGAGGCTGTTGATGGGAGGACGGCTCATAGCCTAATAATGGCTGGAATTGAATTGTATCAAAGCTGTTTGATACCATTCCATTTACTCTCTTCCAGTTAATTATGAGCCGTCCTCCCCTCCACAGCCTCCACTCTGGCTGCTATAACATTCAAAAATATGACTTATGTGACATCGTCTGCTGAACCACATTTCTGCCTCAAACCTGTCTGAATTAAGCCGTGAAGAACAGGGGTGGCAGCATCATGTTGTGGGGGTGCTTTGCTGCAGGTGGGACTGGTGCACTTGTCGTGGAAATTTCCGGTATTTACCAAATCATGAGAGCAAACCACACACAAGTCAGAGTTAGTTATCACAAAGTCCATCTTTAATTATATGAGCTCCATCACAACCCTGTGACTCTCAGATGAATTCAGTGTCTATCAATGAATTCTCTGAGAGTCCCTTACACATTGCAACTGAGATCCTTTATAGCAAAGACACACATAGCCAGACAGCATAGGCATAATTTATCGTTCAACTTTGTCTCCTAAACTATGTTATTTTCTCAAACTCAGAACCATAAACCAATCCTCCATATCAACAGGCATATATCAAATCCATCCTATCTTGACAAGATCACAGAGACACATTGACTGGCACACAGACATTGTGGAGCCAAGAGATACACGCTTGACCTCTCCCCTCTCTCCGGCCCAAGCAACTTAGTCTTGACAGAGACCAGATACTGCAACCCCGCCACAGTATTACAAAAATAAACATTCTGATGAGAAGTGACTTACAAACATATGATGAATATAAAACATCTTACCTATGTTACCAACTAATTCTGATTATTCTCCAACACACTTCACAAAATAGGTTGCTTCATAAGGAAGGAAAATTATGTTATATTGAAAATGTAATTAAATTGAAGCAACATCTCATGACATCAGTCAGAAAGTTAAAGCTAGGTGGCAAATGGGTCTTCCAAATGGACAATGACCCCAAGCATACTTCCAAAGTTGTGGCAAAATGGCTTAAGGACATCATCCTCTCTACTATTATTCTGACATTTTACATTCTTAAAATAAAGTGGTGATCCTAACTGACCTTAAACAGTGAATTTTTACTAGGATTAAATGTCAGGAATTGTGAAAAACAGAGTTTAAATGTATTTGGCTAAGGTGTATGTAAACATCCGACTTCAACTGTATATGGAGCCCTCCGCATTGGTAAAAAAATGTGGGTGGTGCACGGTGATGCAGTACAGAGCTCAATTTGGCCTCTGTATATCTCCGGAGGCTCCGCAAATGCGTCACACCATCATTGCGCCTCCAACCACATTTTTGGATCAAGCATAAATTGGCTCTTAGTTTAGCAACCATACGATGCAGCATTACAACGTGAACGCAATTGGTTGACAGTCTGCTGGGTCGGGTATCATACGTTCCTCCTTTGCAGTGCCCACTACATACTATGCCCACTACGCGTCACTTACTATATGCCGTGGCCACTCTTGATGGGCATCAAATCAAATTTATTAGTCACATACACGTGTTTAGCAGATGTTATTGCGGGTGTAGCGAAATGCTTGTGCTTCTAGTTCCGACAGTGCAGCAATATCTAAGAAGTAATATCTAACAATTTCACAACATATATCCTATACACACAAATCTAAGTAGAGGAATGGAATTAATAATATATAAATATATGGATGAGCAATGTCAGAGCGGCATAGACTAAGATACAGTTGAATAGTATAGAATACATTTGTGAAGGGAATTTTTATCAATGATGACGAATTATGTATACATTTCAATCAGGACTGACTAATCAGAATACTATTATGTTACTGTATATGTACTAATCAGAATACTATTATGTTACTGTATATGTATGAATTTTCTTTTTAATCCTAGTACTGAATATAATGTGTGTAAATATAATCAAGAATTAGAACAATGACTGTCTGTACCATGGTAGAAATGAATGAACTTATAGCCAGACTGGCTAGAAGGCTTATCTACACAAGCTGGCCTTGGCTCGGTCATATATTATCTTAATAGGGAGAGACGATGTGAGAACCATACAGCCATTGTACTGGAGCGGAGATGACACGGGCTAGTACTAAAACTAATGACGTCATTTTCAGTTTATAACCTGTGGTAAACTGTGTAATGGGCAGTACTCTCGTGAATAAACGCTGCTGATTGACTTTAAGACTGGGCTCTGTCCATTTTATACAAATAGAAGTCATACAAATTCTGATGAATTGACAGTGTTTAATTTTAATTGGGTATTAAAACAGAGGAATTTAATTCCTGCAACAACATTTGAGATGAGTAATGCAAGATATGTAAACATTATTAAAGTGACTAGTGTTCCATTTATTAAAGTGGCCAATGAATGGCCTTGAGAAAGAAGCTGTTTCTCAGTCTCTCGGTCCCAGCTTTGATGCATCTGTACTGACCTCGCCTTCTGGATGATAGCAAGTGAACAGTGGCTCGGGTGGTTGTTGTCCTTGATTATCTTTTTGGCATTTCTGTGACATCGGGTGCTGTAGGTGTCCTGGAGGGCAGGTAGTTTGCCCCCGGTGATGCATTATGCACACCGCACCACCCTCTGGAGAGCCCTGCTGGTGTGGGCGGTGCAGTTGCCGTACCAGGTAGTGATACAGTCCAACGGGATGCTCTCCATTGTGCATCTGTAAAAGTTTGTGAGGGTTTTAGGTGACAAGCCACATTTATTTAGCCTCCTTCAATGTTTTATTTTGCCAGTGGGCATCCAACTTTGCACCGCCACCTACTGTGCTGAAATGTGGGCCAAATATCTAGTAGGTCAATGGCAGTGGGCGTGGCATGTAGTGGGCGCAGGATGTAGTGGGTGTGGCATGTAGTAACCACAGTCTGCATATTATGGAACGCCTTTACACTATTTGATATATCAAATAACACTATTTGAGCTTCTACTTTTAAAAACCCACCTCTCCAGAAACAAGTCTATTGCCGCTTGCTATAGATCACCTTCTGCCCCCAGTTGTGCCCTGGACACCATATGCGAATTGATTGCCCCCATCTTTCTTCAGAGCTCGTGCTGCTAGGTGACCTAAACTGGAACATGCTTAATTAACACCCCAGCCATCCTACTATCCAAGCTTGATGCTCTCACAAATTATCAATGAACCCACCAGGTACAACCCCAAATCCGTAAACACGGGCACCCTCATAGATATCATCCTAACCAACCTGCCCTCCAAATACACCTCTGCTGTCTTCAACCAGGATCTCAGCGACCACTGCCTCATTGCCTGCGTCCGTAATGGGTCTGCGGTCAAGCAACCACCCCTCATCACAATCAAACTCTCCCTAAAACATTTCAGCGAGCAGGCCTTTCTAATAGGCCTGGCCCGGGTATCCTGGAAAGATATTGACATCATTCCATCAGTAGAGGATGCCTGGTTGTTCTTTAAAAGTGCTTCCCTCCCCATTTTAAATAAGCATGCTATATTTAAAAAATGTAGAACCAGGAACAGATATAGCTCTTGGTTCACTCCAGACCTGACTGCCCTTGACCAGCACAAAAACATCCTGTGGCGTACTGCATTAGCATCGAATAGCCCCCGCAATGTGCAACTTTTCAGGGAAGTTAGGAACCAATATACAGAGGGAGTTAGGAAAGATAAGGCTAGCTTTTTCAAACATAAATTTGCATCCTGTAACACTAACTCCAAAAAGTTCTGGGACACTGTAAAGTCCATGGAGAATAAGAGCACCTCCTCCCAGCTGACCACTGCACTGAGGCTAGGAAACACTGTCACAACCGATAAATCCGCAATAATTGAGAATTTCAATAAACATTTTTCTATGGCTGGCCATGCTTTCGACCTGGCTACCCTGCCCCCTGGTCAACAGCCCTGCACCCTTCACTGCAACTTGCCCAAGCCTCCCCATTTCTCCTTCACCCAAATCCAGATAGCTGATGTTCTGAAAGAGCTGCAAAATCTGGCCCCCTCCTCCTAAAATTATCTGCCGAAATTGTTGCATCCCCTATTACTAGCTTGTTCAACCTCTCTTTTCATATCGTGTGAGATCCCCAAAGATTGGCAAGCTGCCGCGGTCATCTCCCTCTTCAAAAGGGAGACACTCTAGACACAAACTGCTACAGAACTATATCTATCCTACCCTGCCTTTCTAAGGTCTTCGAAAGCCAAGTTTTAACAAACAGATCACCGACCATTTCGAATCCCACCGTACCTTCTCCGCTATGCAATCTGGTTTCCGAGCTGGTCACGGCTGCACCTCAGCCATGCTCAAGGTCCTTAACGACATCATAACCGCCATCGATAAGAGACAATACTGTGCAGCTGTATTCATCGACCTGGCCAAGGCTTTCGATTCTGTCAATCACCATATTCTTATCTGCAGACGAAACAGCCTTGGTTTCTCAAATGACTGCCTAGCCTGGTTCACCAACTTTTTCTCTGACAGAGTTCAGTGTGTCAAATCGGTGGGCCTGCAGTCTCTATGGGGGTGCCACAGGGTTCAATCCTCAGGCCGACACTTTTCTCTGTATACACCAATGATGATGCTTTCGCTGCTGGTGATTCTCTGATCCACCTCTACGCAGACGACACCACTCTGTATACTTCTGGCCCTTCTTTGGACACTGTGTTAACTAACCTCCAGACGAGCTTCAATGCCATACAACTCTCCTTCCGTGGCCTCCAACTGCTCTTAGCAAAACTAAATGCATGCTCTTCAACTGATCGCTGCCCCCACCTACCCACCCGTCCAGCATCACTACTCTGGATGGTTCTGACTTAGAATATGTGGACAACTACAAATACCTAGGTGTCTGGTTAGACTGTAAACTCTCCTTCCAGACTCGCATTAAGCATCTCCAATCCAAAATGTAATCTATAATCGGATTCCTATTTCGCAAGAAAGCATCCTTCACTCATGCTGCCAAACATACCCTAGTAAAATTGACTATCCTACCGATCCTCGACTTCGGCGATGTCATTTACAAAATAGCCTCCAATACCCTACTCAATAAATTGGATGCAGTCTATCACAGTGCCATCGTTTTGTCACCAAAGCCCCATATACTACCCACCAAGCCCCGCCTTATCTCAGCTCACTGGTCACCATAGCAGCACCCACCCGCAGCACGCGCTCCAGCAGGTATATTTCACTGGTCACCCCCAAAGGCAATTCCTCCTTCGGCCGCCTTTCCCTCCAGTTCTCTGCTGCCAATGACTGGAACAAACTGCAAAAATCACTGAAGCTGGAGACTCATATCTCCCTTACTAGCTTTAAGCACCAGCTGTCAGAGCAGCTTACAGATCAATGCACCTGTACATAGCCAATCTGTAAATTGCCCATCCAACTACCTCAACACCATATTGTCATTTCTTTTGCTCCTTTGCACCCCAGTACCGCTACTTGCACTCATCTTCTGCACATCTATCACCCCAGTGTTTAATTTGCCATACTGTAATAATTTCGCTGCTATGACCTATTTATTGCCTCACCCCCCTTATCCTACCTCATTTGCACACACTGTATATAGACTTTCTCTATTGTATTATTGACTGTATGTTTGTTTATTCCATGTGTGTTGTTGTATGTGTCGAACTGCTTTGCTTTATCTTGGCCAGGTCGCAGCTGTAAATGAGAACTTGTTCTCAACTAGCCTACCTGGATAAATAATGGTGAAATAAAATAAATGAATAAAATTTGACACGTTAAATAACACATTTCTATTATAGAATGTTGTGTGTTCTGAATTTGCCCGTGCAAGCCAAGCACCACCACTACTATCAGTAGCACTGTCAAAGCTGTACAAAAAATCTGCAAATACCGGCCACGAACGATGTGTTTACAATACCGCGTTCGTAATAAAGCATCATTGGTTTGATCGCAACTTCTGGGGTAGCTAGCTTTAGCTTGGTAGCTAGCTAGCACCAATACAATCAGCCTGAAAACAACGACCAGTAGAAACTGCAGTCAAGTGTTCTATAGGATTGAGGTCAGGGCTTTGTGATGGCCACTCCAATACCTTGACTTTGTTGTCCTTAAGCCACTTTGCCACAACTTTGGAAGTATGCTTGGGGTCATTGTCCATTTGGAAGACCCATTTTCAACCAAGCTTTAACTTCCTGACTGATGTCTTGAGATGTTGCTTCAATATATCCACATAGTTTTCCTGTCTCATGATGCCATCTATTTTGTGAAGAGCACCAGTCCCTCCTGCAGCAAAGCACCCCCACAACATGATGCTGCCACCCCCGTGCTTCACTGTTGGGATGGTGTTCTTCAGCTTGCAAGCTTCCCCCTTTTTCCTCCAAACATAATGATAGTTGTTATGGCCAACAGTTCTGTTTCATCAGACCAGAGGACATTTTCTAAAAAGTACGATCTTTGTCCCCATCTGCAGTTGCAAACCATTGTCTGTTTTTTGCTGCTGTTCTGGGATTGATTTGTGCTTTTCGCACCAAATTATGTTAATCTCTAGGAGACAGAATGCACCTCCTTCCTGAGCGGTATGACGGCTGTGTGGTCCCATGGTGTTTATACTTGCCAACTATTGTTTGTACAGATGAAAGTGGTACCTTCAGGCATTTGGAAATTGCTCCTAATGATGAACCAGACTTGTGGAGGTCCACAATTTTTTTTTAGGTCTTGGCTGATTTCTTTTGTTTTTCCCATGATGCTTTGCTTGAGAAAAGAGGCACTGAGTTTGAAGATAGGTCTTGAAATATATCCACAGGTACACCTCCATTTGACTCAGGCTAATTGACATAATTTATCAGAAGCTTCTAAAGCCATGACATAATTTTCTGGAATTTTCCAAGCTGTTTAAAGGAACAGTCAACTTAGTGTATTTAAACTTCTGACCCACTGGAATTGTGATACAGTGAAATAATTTGTCTGTAAACAATTTTTAGAAAAATTACTTGTGTCATGCACAAAGTAGTTTGCCAAAACTATAGTTTGTTAACAAGAAATTTGTGGAGTGGTTGAAAACGAGTTTTAATGACTCCAACCTAAGTGTATGTTAACTTCCGACTTCAACTGTATATCTTCCGATGGTGCGACTGCTGTCGGCATTCAAAGATTATCCAACTTGAATAAACGCTTCGAGGTAAGGATGACAGTAGTGGTGTAATCTACGGCGATACAGATATCACTTATTATTGATATCTACATAGAGCATGGATGTGAATCACACTGCTGCTCTCTCATTTATCTTTTTGCACCTTAAGGATTGTTGTTGTGGATGGCTGTTCACATATCTAAATGTGTATTTAAACCAAAAATTGCTTGAATTCAAGAAGTTTAAGCTGCCTACCAATCATTGCAGGCTCCCGAATAATTTTTCTTAAATTACTTGGCTAGTTGGAACCGGTGGACAGCCAGTGAAAAATGCGCTCTTGCAACAGCTGCATAGTGCAGATCCAAGCCAATGGAATAAAAGTGGGGCTTTCTCATTCATGCCGATATAAAGAAAATATCCATAGGACTAATGGACACATCCTCAAACTTGCAAACTTTTGATTGACTTAAAGGGGCAATCTGTAGTTAAGACATCCCATTTTTGGACTCGTAAATTATATATACAGTACCAGTCAAAAGTTTGGACCCACCTACTCATTCAAGGATTTTTCTTTATTTTTTACTATTTTCTACATTGTAGAATAATAGTGAAGACATCAAAACTATGAAATAACACATATGGAATCATGTACTAACCAAAAAAGTGTTTTAGATTCTTCAAAATATTGCACTGAGATCCCATTCGGGAGCCTTCAATACACATAGTGGTATAATACACAATGCGTAACTGGTACAATAAATGTGGCTCAATTCTCACCGGTTTCAGAGTCCTGCAATAAGAGCTGCAACACTAATGTTCTCTGCATATCACTGAGTAGACTGATACCCAATGTCATTGATCCACAATCCATAGGTACAGTGAAATAAATATGCCCCCAATGCAATTCTGAAGTCCAATACATAGTGCGATTTCAACAGATTTGTCAAATGAACAAATTATTGTCTTTTGTTGAATTTATATAACATCATTACAACTTCGTTTAGCATGATCTATTCAGTTATGGCATAATTCCACTATTTGTATTAATTTGCATCACTGTCAATGACAGACTTTTATTTTGAAGGCTAATCGCAAATTACACTTGTGGCTATTCCTTATTGTGGCTATTTTCATACAGATGGGTTCGACCACCATAAATCAAATAAGAACTTTCTTATAAATTAGGGGTATTTTAGATGACACCTAGCTAGATAGTTAGCTAGCTAACTATATCTACTGAAACAGATTATGAAGTTTTGCTATGTTTTTGGGGAAGAACATTGTTTGCAGTCATCAGCTAGCTAGCTTTTTTTTAATGACCAGCACTGTCCAGACAGAGCTAGTGGAGGGCAGGGGCTCTGGACAAAACTTTACCAGCATCCTAGAATATGAATCAATGAATCGTTGTGACATATAAAATACGAGTGATAGTGTAATCAATGCGTAATAAGTACATAAAACATGTGTTAAATTATTAAATTGCATGCAGTCATATTCAGGTCCTGATTAATCAACACGCATATTTAACACAAGGAATACCTATTTAAGAATGCTGTTCATTGACTACAGCTCAGCATTCAACACCGTAGTACCCTCCAAGCTCATCATCAAGCTGGAGGCCCTGGGCCTCAACCCCGCCCTGTACAATTGGGTCCTGGCCTTTCTTGATGGGCCACCTCAAGTGGTGAAGGTAGGAAACAACATCTCCACCTCACTGACCCTCAACACTGGGGCCCCACAAGGGTGCATGCTCAGGCCCCTCCTGTACTCCCTGTTCACCCATGCACGCCTCCAACTCAATCATCAAGTTAGCAGACGACACAACAGTAGTGGGCTTGATTAGCAACGACGACGAGACAACCTACAGCAGAGCTGCCCAACCCTGTTCCTGGAGAGCTACCCTCCTGAAGGTTTTCGATCCAACCCCAGTAGTAACTAACCTGATTCAGTTTATCAACCAGATAATTATTCGAATCAGGTGCGCTAGATTAGAGTTGGAGCGAAAACCTTCAGGATGGTAGCTCTCCAGGAACAGGGTTGGCCAGGCCTGGCCTACAGGGAGGAGGTGAGGGCGCTCGGAGTGTGGTGTCAGGAAAACAACCTTTCACTCAACGTCAATAAAAAAAAGGAAATGATCGTGGACTTCAGGAAACAGCAGAGGGAGCATCCCCTTATCCACATCGAAGGGACAGCAGTGGAGAAAGTGGAAAGTTTTAAGTTCCTCGGCGTACACCTCAACAACAAACTGAAAGGTTTCACCCACACAGACAGTGTGGCGCAACCTCTTCAACCTCAGCAGGCTGAATCAATGTAGCTTGTCACCAAAAACTCTGACTAACATTTACAGATCCACAATCGAGAGCATCCTGTCGGGCTGTGTCACAGTCTGGTACGGCAACTGCTCCGCCCTCAACCCGAAAGGTTCTCTAGAGGGTGATGCAGTTTGCATAACGCATCACCGGGTGCAAACTACCTGCCCTCCAGAACACCTACAGCACCTGATGTCACAGGAAGGCAAAAAAAGATCATCAAAGACAACAACCACCCGAGCCACTGCCTGTTCACCATCCAAGGTAGCGGCAAGGTCAGTACAGGTGCATCAAAGCTGGGACCGAGAGGCTGAAAAACAGCTTCTATCTCAAGGCCATCAGACTGCTAAACAGCCATCACTAACTCAGAGAGGCTGCTGCCTACATGGAGACCCAATTACTGGACACTTTAATAAATGGATCACTAGTCACTTTAAATAAGGCCACTTGAATAATGTTTACATATCTTACATTACTCATATCATATGTATACTATTTGACATGTTACATAGTGTTATTCATGTGACTACCGACCATGCCTCAAGGGGTCGCCATCCTACTTCCGATTCCAATGCAAGTTGCAGGGCATGCAGGCATACTGTCTGATATGCCAATTCAGTGGCGATTTTAGCATGTAAATCTTGGTGGGGCATACCCCCAGCACTAAACCAATGGCAACACCTGCATTTTGGAGCTGCCTTACTCAACAAAGCAAAAAAGAGATCATGTTTGTATGCAGCTTTATTAAAGCAATGATTTTATATATTTCTTTACATTGTTTGCAAACTGATATGGGACACATTAATGCCAAAATAGCATGCAAAACAGACAAGAACAACAACAAATATATATATATAAACGATACAGTGCCTTCAGAAAGTATTCAGACACCTTTACCTCTTTTTGTTACGTTACAGACTTATTCTAAAATCCTCAGAAATCTACACTCAATACCCCATAATGACAAAGCGAAAACAGTTTTTAGATTTTTTTGCAAATGTATTAAAAATAAATAAAAAACAGAAATACTTACATAAGTATTCAGATGCTTTTTTTATATGACTCAGAATGTAGCTCCGGTGCTTCCTGTTTCCATTGATCTTCCTTGAAGTTTCTACAACTTCAATGGAGTCCACCTGTGGTAAATTCAATTAATTGAACATGATTTGGAAAGGCACACACCTGTCTATATAAGGTCCCACAGTTAACAGTGTATGTCTGAGCAAAAACTAAGCCATGAAGTTGAGGTAATTGTCCGTAGAGATCCGAGACAGGATTTTGTCGAGGCACAGATCTTGGGAAGGGAACCAAAACACTTCTGCAGCATTGAAGGTCCCCAAGAACACAGTTGCCTCCATCATTCTTAAATAGAATAAGTTTAGAATCACCAAGATTATTCCTAGAGCTGGCTGCCCGGTCAAACTGAGCAATTGGGGGGAGAAGGACCTTGTTCAGGGAGGTGACCAGAAACCCGATGGTCACTTTGAAAGAGCTCAAGAGTTCCTCTGTGGAGATGGGAGAACCTTCCAGAAGGACAACCATCTATGCAGCACTCCACTAATCAGGCCTTTATGGAATGGACGGAAGCCACTCCTCAGTGAAATGCACATGACAGCCCACTTGGAGTTTGCCAAAAGGCACCTAAAGACTCTGACCATGAGAAACAAGATTGAAACTAAGATTGAACTCTTGGCCTGAATGCCAAGTGTCACAGCTGGAGGAAACCTGGCACCATCCTTATGGTGAAGCATGGTGGTGACAGCATCATGTTTTGGTGGTGTTTTTCAGCGGCAGGGACTGGGAGACTAGTTACAATCGAGGCAGAGATGAATGGAGCAAAGTACAGAGAGATCCTTGATGACAACCTGTTTCAGAGCACTCAGGACCTCAGCCTGGGGCGAAGGTTCACCTTCCAACAAGACAACCCTAAGCACACAGCCGAGACAACGCAGGAGTGGCTTCAGGACAAGTCTCTGAATGTCCCTGAGTGGCCCAGCCAGAGCCCGGACTTGAACCCGATCGAACATCTCTGGAGAGACCTGAAAATAGCTGTGCAGCGACGCTCCCCATCCAACCTGAGAGGATCTGCAGAGAAGAATGGGAGAAACTCCCCAAATACAGGTGTGCCAGGCTTGTAGCGTCATACCCAAGAAGACTCGAGGCTGTAATTGCTGCTCTGCCCCAAAGGCCCTGAATGACGGGTCACCACTGTGCCAATTGACTATAGAAACGTATATAGTGTTTTTAGTTTACAAATGACCACACCAACACACACACAGACATTTATTATTTATTTTTTTACAGTGCGTAATCTCTCAATCTAAATATTTTATCTTTCTCTCTTTCCCTCCCACCTTCCCTCCCAGAGCTGGGTGGTCCTAACCAGCTGCATGTGTCCATGGGGCTCCAGGCCCTACAGCAGTCTCTCCAGCCCCTGGCGGAATGCTACCCATCCATGGGGCGACCATGGGGCGACCATGCTGCGTCGCTCCATCACAGGTCAGTCAGTCTCAGCACCCTAGAATCCATCTCCTGGACATTTTTACCTCACTATCATGGGTTGTGTAAGGTCACACTGTAGCAAAATGTTTGCAACAGAAAAAGGAAACCTTTGTTATTATTGGGCATAGTTACAGTTAGTAAAGGTACAATTAGTACTCCCATTTCACTCAGTTTCAAAATGTTTACTGCCTACTATGACACTGGTGAGGACTATGAGATTGCAATTTCAAGAGGTTGCTGTTAAGTTTGAATTGCAGAGATGTGCATAATATCATTCATCTTTCAACACCCATGAGAGAGATAATTTTAGAGGTCAAAGTTTGACCTCTGAACATCTGCACAACACAAACAGTATAACACAGAGGCAAGTGCACTAATACTTTCTGCAAACGCAGAATCACTTTTTCTCTCTTTTTCCTCCTGCACACTCTATGTTCAGTGTGACAATGTAGGTGTGACCTAGATTGTACAGAATCACACTTCCTCTTATCATGATGGTGAAACCGTATTGGCCAACCTCTCTCTGCACTAGAGGAAGATAACCCTGAGAGAGCAAGAAGAGAAGGGTCAAACCCAAGCACTTTACCAGACAGCAGCAGTGTTCTAGTCAAATGTTAGTGTGATTGAGTGCATCTAGAGGAAATCGAGCTCATATCCTGCTCTGTAGCTGCTGTTTGTCTTGTGAACGAGTAGGCATTGCTAACGTTGATGGAATTGATAGATTGATTGATAGAAGGTTGATGGAACGTTGCTGGTGGTGCGAGGAACATTGATGGGGTTGCTGTGCTATATGGTAGTTTGGGGCTAGGTGCACTGATATTTAGTCTGAAATAGAGATGGAGAGGGAAGAAGAACCCCACGTTAAAGAGAAGGAGCACTCCAAAACCCCAGGTGAGTAACAACAAGAGAAAACAGAAGATTGTTATCATGTGGGCCAGTTTCCAGTGCTCAGATTAAGCCTACTCCTGGACTAAAGCATGCTCAATGGAGAATAGTCTCCATCTGGGTCTGGGAAACCATCCATTTAGGTAGAAAAGGAGGTGAGAAAATGTTTCAGGGAAGGTGTGTGTATGTGTGTGTTTTTGGTTTTACTGTCCTTGTGGGGAAGTTCTCACAAGGATACTTCGGACAAGTTTCGCCGGTCTTCACAAGGAAAAAGGCTATTTTAGGCTTAGGGGTTAGGTTTAGGGTTAGAAGTTAGAGATAGGGGGTTAGGGTTAGGTTAGGGGTTAGGGAAAATAGGATTTTGAATGGGGATCAATTGTTTGGTCCCCACAAGGATAATAAAACAAACGTGTGTGTGTGTGTGTGTGTGTGTGAGTGTGCATGTGTGGTTGCATGCTACATCCTCCCAGTCAGTGCAGGATCAGTGAACCTCCTGAACTCATCCTCCATTTTGCATATTGGTGTGTGCCATTTGTGAAACTTTTTCAGGGACATCAGTCCTCATGATTTAAGAGAAAAACATTTAAGGAAAACAAATACTATTTGAACCCACTCTTCGAGCTCCCTCTAGAACTCTGACATGCACAGCAGGCTATAGGGCCCTGCTTTCTGTTAGACTAAGGGCTTGATTCAATCCATATCACAAAGTTCAGCACTATAGCTCGCTTAACATTTGAAGTTAATTTCTGATTGAGCTGAATATGCAGCGTTTACTGTGAATGCAGTCTCCGTGGACACGCAGGAACATTGCTTTTAAATTTAATTTGCGCTATAGAGCTGAACTTTGGCAGAGCTTGGTTGTGTACAGTTCTACTATCTCGTACCTGTCTTCGACTGCCATATGAACAGAACTCTGCTAAGGTGAAAAACAAGGACTTTGTGTCTTCTGAGCAAAACATGACACATCACAAGCAGGATGTGGTTGACCTAAATGGAGACAGAGAGCGAAAGAGAGGGAGGAGAGATGCCGATTTTTTTTTCATCTGTTAACACTGGAAGTTGAGTATTTTTGCATATTAACTGCTCTTAAAGGGATACACAGTCAGCTTCAACTGTAACAGATTCCTATAGGTTTTTAGCCTCATATTCAGTCTCAGCACATGATGCTAGCCCACAAACGTATGTTGAGAGAGACTACAGCATTAGGTTGTAGTTCACTCAGGGTTAATGTACCATCATTCAGTTTTGGGTGTCATCAACCTGTATTTTCCCCAGCCTATACTGTAAACTGTATACTGTAAATGCCAAGCCTGGTTAAACCAGACTGAATACTGCACTCAGTACTGAGCACAGCATTCTGTCTGGCCTAACCAGGCTAGGAAATGAAATAGAACCCCTTTTGTTGGAGTTGCATTTCTCTTTTTCTCAGATTAGTTGCAGTCCTTCCCATATTAGATGTTATATAAAAAGGACATTTTCTTATCTGACACAAAGGTTTTTATAACCATTCTGAGCCATCTCAGCAGTACTCAGTGTGTTATAATGGGTGACCAACAGTGATATATGTTTTTCACCAGAGGCTGGAGAATTGAAAGACAACAGTGTTACAACAAATGCCTTTTACACAAACATACAATCACACATCTGAGGCCTCAATAACCACCACCACCAGCCTTCAAATCCACCACCCTCTTTATTGCCTCACACATTGTTTTATGACTGGGTGTTGGCTGTTGGTTTACCCCTTTATTTGTTATTTCTAAAAATAGAAGATATTTTGTAAGCTTTTTTTTTACAGATAACTTTTTTGGGAGCTGCAAAAAAGCAATTTCAACTTGTGTGTTTTGTGTGTAATGTTTATTTTATGAAAAAGAAAGAGTGATCATTTGGCCTCTCTTGCTCACATGTTTGTCATCCATCTTTTACCCCAGATGTGAAGGTCCCCAACAAATCAGAGACTAAGCGCTACAGCGAGATCTTCCGGGACTTCGATAATTTTGAACTCTCTTTGGTCAACTCGTAAGTCTGACTTTTAGATTCACTCATCATGTACACGTATTACCATTGTCACCCTCCACATTATAATCAGTCCATCATTCAGAACACCTTGACATGTTTTACATTTAAGTTATAGCTACATATTGAGTTACATATTTTTTATTTGTTGGGGGTGGGTTGTCTGCTACTAGCTGCCAGAGAGGAAGTGTACACTGAGTATATTCTTCCGCTTACATCTGTGTACATGCAGTACCAGTCAAAATTATGGACCCACCTACTCATTTCTTAAAAATATATATTTTTTTTAACTATTTTCCACATTGTAGAATAATAGTGAAGACATCAAAACTATGAAATAACACATATTGAATCATGTAGTAACCAAAAAAGTGTTAAACAAATAAAAATATAATTTTGATTTTAGATTCTTCAAAATAGCCACCCTTTGCCTTGATGACAGCTTTGCACACTTCTTGGAATTCTCTCAACCAGCTTCATGAGGTACTCACCTGGAATGCATTTCAGTTAACAGGTGTGCCTTGTTAGAAGTTAATTTGTGGAATTTCTTTCCTTCTCAATGCATTTGAGCCAGTTGTGCTGTGACAAGGTAGGGGTGGTATACAGAAGGTAGCCCTATTTGGTAAAAGACCAAGTCCATATTATGGCAAGAACAGCTCAAATAAGCAAAGAGAAATGACAGTCCATCATTACTTTAAGACATGAAGGTCAGTCAATGCGGAACATTTTAAGAACTTTGAATGTTTCTTCAAGTGCAGGAAAGGAAGACCCAGAGTTACCTCTGCTGCAGAGGATAAGTTCATTAGAGTTACCAGCCTCAGAAATTGCAGCCTATATAAATGCTTCACAGAGATCAAGTAACAGACGCATCTCAGCATCGACTATTCAGAGGAGACTGAGTGAATCAGGCCTTCATGGTCGAATTTCTGCAAAGAAACCATGACTAAAGGACACCAATAAGAAGAGACTTGCTTGTGCCAAGAAACACAAGCAATGGACATTAGACCGGTGGAAAACTGTCCTTTGGTCTGATGAGTCCAGATTTGAGAGTTTTGGTTCCAAAAGCCGTCTCTTTTTGAGACACAGAGTAGGTGAACAGATGATCTCCACAAGTGTGGTTCCCATCGTGAAGCATGGAGGTGTGGGGGTTCTTTGCTGGTGACACTGTCAGTGATTTATTTTGAATTCAAGGCACACTTAACCAGCATGGCTACCACAGCATTCTGCAGTGATACACCATCCCATCTGGTTTGTGCTTAGTGGGGCTATCATTTGTCTTTCAACAGGAAAATGACCCAACACACATCCAGGCTGTGTAAGGTCTATTTGACCAAGAAGGAGAGTGATGGAGTGCTGCATCACATGACCTGGCCTCCACAATCACCTAACCTCAACCCAATTGAGATGGTTTGGGATGAGTTGGACCGCGGAGGGAAGGAAAAGCAGCCAACAAGTGCTCAGCATAAGTTGAAACCTTCAAGACTGTTGGGAAAGCATTCCAGGTGAAGCTGGTTGAGAGAATGACAAGTGTGCAAAACTGTCATCAATGCAAAGGGTGGCTACTTTGAAGAATATCAAATATTAAATATATTTTGATTTGTTCAAATCAAATGTATTTATATAGCCCTTCTTACATCAGCTGATATCTCAAAGTACTGTACAGAAACCCAGCCTAAAACCCCAAACAGCAAGCAATGCAGGTGTAGAAGCACGGTGGCTAGGAAAAACTCCCTAGTAAGGCCAAAACTTAGCCTGGTTCCTCTCTAGGTTTCTTCCTATGAGGGGTGGCCAGTTCTCTTCTGGCTGTGCCGGGTGGAGATTATAACAGAACATGGCCAAGATGTTAAAATGTTCATAAATGACCAGCATGGTCAAATAATAATAATCACAGTAGGGTGCAACAGGTCAGCACCTCAGGAGTAAATGTCAGTTGGCTTTTCATAGCCGATCATTGAGAGCATCTCTACCGCTCCCTGTCGTCTCTAGAGAGTTGAAAACAGCAAGTCTGGGACAGGTAGCACGTCCGGTGAACAGGTCAGGGTTCCATAGAGCAAAAGAAAGAAAGAGAGAATTAGAGAGAGCATACTTCAATTCAGATTAGGGCCAAATGAATTTATTTAATTTGACTGATTTCTTTATATGCAACTCAGTAAAATTGTTGAAATTGTGGCATGTTGCATTTATATTTTTGTTAAGTATAGTAAGAATTTGCACATAAATAATTAGGTGAAGCATCTAGGCATTATGAAGGGTTTACGAAGGCTTCACAAAGCCATTATAACATGTATCGGTCCTCTGATCCATCAGCACTGTAGAGGAAATGTTTCCAGACCCTGACTCCCAGTCGATTGCTGAGACCGTCTCTACGGAAACCACAGACAACACTGAGCTGGATCATCTGACGGTAGGGGAGCAGTACTATCAGTCAATCAAGCAACTAATCAAAATGATTTTGGAAAGCCATTTTTTACACCAGCAGTTGTCACAATGTGCTTTACAGATACCCAGCCTAAAAACAAACAATCAATCAATCGTTACTATGTTCTCTCTGTCAGTCAATCACATTTTTTTCCTAGTCTGGTGCTCCATTGTGTTGATACTTTTGGTACCGTTTGTACTAGCCAACAGGGGAATCATTTGAACTTAGGTTCTGCTCATATTCTACTGATATGACGTACAGTGTGTATCGTCTTGTCTCCAAATCCATTTCTCTGTGTAATGGTCTGTATTCTGCCCTGCAGTGTGAGGATGTCTACCCCCCAGATGGTGATGACAAAGATGGAGGTCTATCAGGTATGTTTGTAATGAAATCAAATTAATTTAATAAGGCTTTTTTTACATCAGCAGATGTCACAGAGTGCTTATACAGAACGTGGTGTGTTGTATACATGTGTGTTTTTCTTTTTTTTTTGTTAAATTCAAATCAGTTGTATTGGACTGACTCGAATTGACCCCAACTCTGGTGTGAGTAACGGAGGTGGTTTGTTGGTTCAGTGTGATGAGTAACCTTGCCAGAGACATGAATACTTGCATTAGCTCCCACAGCTAAAACTTACTTAGGCTATAGCTCAGTGGGCTAAGAGCAGGGCTGGGCGATAAATCAATATCAGGAATTATCGACGTAATTACTTCCCTTAATAACGATAGAAAAACGTTTAGGCAATGTTTATTTCAAACAGACCCTTATTTGCCACTTGTTTGCAGGTATACCCATTTTATATATATCAGTGGGTAACTGCCAAATTCAGAGGGTTGGGGGGTGTGGTTAAACCATGGGGGCAGTTTTCATTTCAAATTAGGGATGTGTTAAACAATGGAAGTGTTAATGAATTTCCCTGTAAATAATCAGAGAACCATTCACACAGACCCGATACCTGTATTTTGGTTACAGGGTCTGTGAAAATGCAGGAATCATGGCTAGGTCTTTAGGTGGCTTTTATTTTTCCATGTTTTCTACCCCCTATGCTTTTCAGATGTATAAAAATGCAGGCATGGTAAATTATGTGAAAGGGATGCAAGAGTCCAAGCCATTCTCTTCTGGAAACACTGCCCGGTGACTGACACTAACAGACAGCCAATCCAGGTGGGATGTGATGAGTGGTGTGGGCGGGACTAGTGGGGTGACAGCCAGTCACGGTGGTTAATCTCCACCTATTCAACCTCTCTTGTTGAGGTGTAATTAGCCAGTGGCGCTAATTGCCTCTTTGTTAACGAGATTAGGAGACGACTGGAGAGGGTGGGGGGAGAGAGAGGATTAGAGCTGCAGACAGATGCTCTCTAGTTTACCCCTCAGACATATCCATCAAACAGGAGAGGGGGGAGGGAGGAAGAGAGGAAGAGGGGAAGAGGGGAAGGGATGCGAGAGAAGGAGATAGAGGAAGGGAGAAATGTGGGTGAGGGGGGAAAAAGGGAGGGATATGAGAGGTAGAGAGGGATGGTAAAAATAGAGGGGGAGAGATCCCTAATGGAAAAACGACATTAATTTCACGTGATCTTATGTGAAGTTAATATGACATGTGACAACATGTTAAAGAAACATATGACAACATGTAACTACACGTAAAAACATTTAAGCACAAGTGAGAACGTGATCTCATGTGAAATAAATGTGACATGGGGATGCCATGAAAATACACATGACAACATTTTAACATTTTTCACATGATAGTGCAAATTAGATTTTTACTCACTCATTTCACGCATTCCACATGTGAGAGTTAGGTTTTCACATGTGAAACTGCATATCCACATGTGAGGTGAGAACATGTTTTCTTCCTCACATGAACAGGTGGTGAATACATGTGAACATGTTGTTTCACGTGTGAACAACTGACCTCATATGTGTCTTTTTTGGTTTTCATGTGAAAATTTCAGCTCAACATGTGAAAACAGTTAAGGGAAGTAATGAAATGGTATCTGACACGCTGATTAGCTAAAATAGTATAGTTTAAAAAATGTTACGATAATATGTTTACATTTGACATCAAATCAAATTTACGTACACATATTTAGCAGATGTAATTGCGGGTGTAACTAAATGCTTGTGTTCCTAGCACCAACAGTGCAGTTGTATCTACCAATTCACAACAATACACACAAATCTAAAAGTCAAAGAATGGAATTAAAAAATATATAAATATTAGGACAAGCAATGTCACTTAGTACTGACTTTTCAATTTGACACCACCTGGGGTTTGAAGTACGCTTTCTGTTGCGCCACAAAACCTGTAGCATTCTCAGAAGTTCCCTACACATGAATTAATTACCTATAATATGTCTCTGCACTTAACAAAAGACTGCCATCTGCACTGCTTTTGTTATATCCGTTAATCTGACTGTTCTCCCATCATTGATTTTATTTACTTAATTCTGCAATTTGAGGGTTTTCTGTATAGTTATCTAATGTTGGTGAAGTGTATTATTCTGTTTCAATGTTACTCCTGAATCACTATGATAAATATTTGTTTTTATTGGGTGTATTATACAAAGCTGAGATTTACTTTGAAGTCCAAAGTATAAGAATACAGGTGAAATCTGTCAATGACACAGACATGGTGGCGTAGCAGGAAGATTGGAATGCTGTGAACCAAGAGATTGTGAGTTCAAATGACACGTGAGAACATGTTGAATAATAATTACTGTATAAATAAACATACACAATGTAATCATGTATGTCAAAGTGTGTAAGTTGAAAACACTGCAGCTAATTTCGTGATGTTCCGGGGACATCCTAACAACTCATTTTTGTCTGCAGGGCATTATGTGAAAATGTTAATCCACATGTGAAAGGTTATGTGATCATGTGAAATATCATCACATGTGAAGTGTTCCAAAACCACATGGTTTTAGATGTGACGCTTCACATGTGAGATTTTATTTTATATGTGCAAAACATCATGTGATTTTCCACATGTGAAGTCATGTGGTTTTTCCATAAAGGGATGGGAAGGGAAAGAGAGAAACAGACCGAAGGGAAGAGTGAGCACAGAGTGAGGATTGAAACAAGCATTGTTCAGCCTGAGAGACAAAAAAAACTACAAAGGAGACAGAAAGGAAGACTAGTGAGATAATGGGGAAATTAAGCTACCATTGTAATTGTGCAAACATTGATGTCAGACATGCACCTACCCCAATACTCTGCTGCTGATGACTGGGATGAATACAGGAGCAGATTTCAGGAGCAGGACAAGACACCCTCTTTTGACTGATGACTGATATAATTAAGCAATAAGGCAGGAGAGGGTGTGGTATAGCCAAAATACCACGATTAAGGGTCACAGTTATGAAAACTTAGGACACTAAAGAGGCCTTTCTACTGACTCTGAAAAACACCAAAAGAAAGATGCCCAGGGTCCCTGCTCAACTGCGTGAACATGCCTTAGGCATGCTGCAAGGAGGCATGAGGACCGCAGATGTGGCCAGGGCAATAAATTGCGATGTCCGCACTGTGAGACGCACTGTCAGTGCCTAAGACCGCTACAGGGAGACAGGACGGACAGCTGATTGTCCTCGCAGTGGCAGACCACATGTAACAACACCTGCACAGGATTTGTACATCCGAACATCACACCTGCGGGACAGGTACAGGATGGCAACAACAACTGCCCGAGTTACACCAGGAACGCACAATCCCTCCATCAGTTCTGACTGTCCGCAATAGGCTGAGAGAGGCTGGACTGAGGGCTTGTAGGCCTGTTGTAAGGCAAGTCCTCGCCAGACATCACCGGTAACAACGTCGCCTATGGGCACAAACCCACCGTCGCTGGACCAGACAGGAATGGCAAAAAGTGCTCTTCACTGACGAGTCGCGGTTTTGTCTCACCAGGGGTGATGGTCGGATTCACATTTATCGTTGATGGAATGAGCGTTACACCAAGACCTGTACTCTGGAGCGGGATCGATTTGGAGGTGGAGGGTCAGTCATCGGACTGAGCTTTTTGTCATTGCAGGCAATCTCAACGCAGTGCGTTACAGGGAAGACATCCTCCTCCCTCATGTGGTACTGCAGGCTCATCCTCACATGACCCTCCAGCATGACAATGCCACCAGCCATACTGCTCGTTCTGTGTGTGATTTCCTGCAAGACAGGAATGTCAGTGTTCTGCCATGGCCAGTGAAGAGCCCGGATCTCAATTCCATTGAGCACGCCTGGGACCTGTTGGATCGGAGGATGAGGGCTAAGGCCATTCCCCCCCCCCCCCCCCCCCAGAAATGTCCGGGAACTTGTAGGTGCCTTGGTGGAAGAGTGGGGTAACATCTCACAGCAAGAACTGGCAAATCTGGGGCAGTCCATGAGGAGGAGATGCACTGCCATACTTAATGCAGCTGGTTGCCACACCAGATACTGACTGTTACTTTTGATTTTGACCCCCCCACATGTTTACTTTTCTGAAAATAAACACAGTTGACAGTGGGATGTAGTTTCTTTTTTTGCTGAGTTTATATCTTCCCTATCATATGAACATCCTTTTCTGACTCAAATAAGATTCCCTGAAGGTTGCTCTGATGTCCAAAAGATGTGAAATCGTAATAGGTAACTTTTAAGTTGCATGTATTTGAAACTATCAAATACTATATTTTGGTCAGTTTGACATTTTCCCCACAAATGATTAAGGCTAGGATTGGGGGAGGGGAAGCTGATCCTAGATCTGCAGCTTGGAGAAACTTCACCCCGGAGCACCTCTTATTTATCATGTTACTAAACATATAGCTATACCTTCCCTCTGAGTGCCCTCCTCCTCTCTCTTCATTCAGTTACATCTAATGCAGTTTTCTGCCCTCACCCTAACCCAATCCACTCTTCCCAATCCCAAATTCTCCCAGCTACCCCCCACCAGTTTGGAGATTATCTGTAATAAGCCAAATGGAGGGGCGAGGGATGGGGCTGTGGATAGGAGCGAGCGGTGGGGGTAGGGTGGTAGGGCTGATAAGTTGAGTGGACCATGGCGTGGCCTTGCTTTCTGTAATGCCTGTTGTCAGTCCCGTCGGGTTGACATTGATTGATCCTTGCACTGTATATGGGCGCTCTGTTGTTTAACTGTCTTAATAGGTGTCAAGGGCAAATAACAGCATGGACCAAGTTCTGAGCTTTTGTAACTAACTAGTTTTGGCACTTGTTTAACACAAGTTAACATTCTGACAGTCATATCAATATTCCTGATATACTGTAACTCCACTAACCTACAGCTGTGATGTTCTCTCAACTGAGACCGAGAGACAAAGGGAGAGATTGGGAGAGGGTGAGAAAGAGAGAGATGGGGAGGAAAGATCAAGCTGTAAGAAGGAGCATCAATAAACAGTTTGTACTGTACTGTACCACAATCTGGACCTGCCCTCTCTGGATAATCCATAGTCCCAGAAGCCAGAACAGGCAGAGCGAAGGGAAGGGGGACGGACGCGCACACACACACACACAGGTGGCACAGGGACACTTATTGCTGAAGTGTGAAGGTGTGCCCACGAGAACGAGACGGGAAGCAAGAGAGAGAGCGAGATCAACGCCGAACAACACTTGCTACAGAGTCTTAACCGTTTTTGTGGATTTTTTCTCAGACATGGAGTTACTTGTTTCAAGAGAGAAGCCTGTTCTATGCTTTGTAGGAGCATATTTTCTCTGCTCTCACTTTTGGAACTGAGAGGGACGTCTGACAACACACAGAGAGGACTTGAGCTCAGAATTGGAGTGTAGGACTACGCATCTGTGTTGGAGAAGAAGAAGTGAAACAGGAATTCGACTTGTCAGAAGACTGCAGTATTGCTAGATTTCTTTGCATGCAGCTCGACTGTGGACCAGTGAAAGGACAGAGGTGCTGATAGTGACGTTGCAAGAGAACTAGTGAGGGGAAGAAGAGGACCGAGACCGGGGGAAAGAGAGATTAGAAAGGAGAGGGAGGGAGGAAGGAAGGAAGCACATGTCATGCATTGCAGGATTGTTGCACTTCGCCATCCTCTGTCACAGAGAGAGAGAGAGAGAGAGAGAGAGAGAGAGAGAAGTTGACTGACTTCAGACTGCTGTCAGTCACACCAACACCCTGACTCTATAACAACCACAACACACCTGCTCTGATGTTGCCACATCGATTACAGCACTCTGGCACCAAGGAGTTGCCACGGTCACATTTTCTCTCTCTCTCTGACTGAGGAGGGGAGCGGTAAGAACAGGCGCTGGAGGGAGGGGGAGAGGAGAGAGGTAGAGCGGGGAGAGGAGTTATACCTAAAAAGCCTGTTTGGAACCTTTTCTCTCTCTTTTCCTTTCTGTACTTCTGACTGCTAAAGGACTGTCTGTTCAGCTGCTTCCAGGCCTAATCTAGACTGGACAGGAGAATTTCCTTCGGCCATTTAGATTTCCCACGTGATGACCTCTTGCTATGCATGCTTTGAGATGACCAGACCTCCACCGGTGTTGGTGTAGTAGTGACTACTTGTGCTGAGACAGCGACCCTGTGGACAACGGCAGCACTTGGACCTTGCGGACTCTGAGGACTAGCCCTGATGACCAGTCGTTTTCAGTCTCTCTTCTCCATAGAGTTTGTTTGGCTAAACCACAAACCTGCTGTGGAAACAGCTATGTTTCTGATGAACTTACGTATTTGACAAATAGGAGAGACACTTTTTTGTCTCTTCTCTTTTATTCCTTCTTGGATGACAAATTATTCGGGTTACACATTATTGGTAGTATGAAACACAAAGCATACCTGTGAGCCCAGCTTTTTCCTTGGGAATCAGGGGGGAGAGGGGTCTTGGATGCCCCGTGGGGTTCCAGACTGCCCAGTTGTGTGTGTTTTGGGGTTAGAAACCTCCTGACTGTGGGCTATCAGGGTGAGGTAGAGAAGATATGCAGTGATGCTGCTGTACTCACTCTCAGCCCAGGAAGCAGACCTGGCCCTGTGTCGCTGTGAGGGAGGCGTGGAGCTGGCCCTGCAGTATGCCAAGATGTGGTGCCGCTACGCCAAGGACCTGCTGGCCTGGATGGAAAAAAGAATCAGCCTGGGTGAGTGGAGACGTGGGTGTTTCTGTGTCTGTCTGCCTGCCTGCCTGCTAGTCAGTCTGTCTGTCTCCTCATTCCTATTTGCAAATCTTACATTGACATAAACACATTATTTAATTAAAGCTAAGTGCACCTATCTCAAATGAGGGCATGGCCCATAGTGTGTCACTGCAATGTGGTACAGACTCATTCAACTACAACTCCTATAACATATTCACAAACACATATATTTGTAAATATGGTCTTGTATATTAACTATTTGCTTTACATGAAAACAAATGAAATAGTTCACATACCAAATGTGAAGTACATACCATGTTTCTGGCATTCATAGACAGGTAGCCTTCTCAAGACGTAAGATAAACAAGAATAATTTTAGGACAACACGAAAGGCTCTCTTATCCCTCTGTAACAAAAGTTGTTTTGCTGGTATGGAACTGCATTAACTACAGCAACCAAAGCTCTTCTCCTAAGAAAGACTAGGAGTCAGTCACTCTATTCCTGGAAAAGACAGCCGAGTCTAAAGTAGGCCTAACCTGCCATTAGACAATGTGTGTTTATTCCTCACCTGTAATAGGATAATAGACCTTGTGGTTGAACCCTGTGTGAAAGGATGAACAGTATCCTCCACAGTACCCTCTGGTGGTAGAACTTAGGTATTACAAGGACTGTTATAGGATCCGTTTTCATTTTGGGTGAGCAAAACTGGTTGAAAAGATATCAGAGAAAATAATTGTCAGTTAACCATTGCAGGGACAGTAAGAAATCACGGACTGGTTCCATGAACCCTTAGGCTGAGAAACACTGTTAGGGTATTACGGAGCGGTATAACCTACCCCGAGACACACTGTTAGGGTATTACGGAGCAGTATAACCTTCCCTGAGAAACACTGTTAGGGTATTACGGAGCAGTATAACCTACCCTGAGAAACACTGTTAGGGTATTACGGAGCGGTGTAACCTACCCTGAGAAACACTGTTAGGGTATTACGGAGCGGTGTAACCTACCCTGAGAAACACTGTTAGGGTATTACGGAGCGGTGTAACCTACCCTGAGAAACACTGTTAGGGTATTACGGAGCGGTAAACCTACCCTGAGAAACACTGTCAGGGTATTACGGAGCGGTATAACCTACCCTGAGAAACACTGTTAGGGTATTACAGAGCGGTATAACCTACTCTGTGAAACACTGTTAGGGTATTACGGAGCGGTATAACCTACCCTGAGAAACACTGTTAGGGTATTACGGAGCGGTGTAACCTGCCCTGAGAAACACTGTTAGGGTATTACGGAGCGGTATAACCTACCCTGAGAAACACTGTTAGGGTATAACGGAGCAGTATAACAGACCCTGAGAAACACTGTTAGGGTATAACGGAGCAGTATAACAGACCCTGAGAAACACTGTTAGGGTATAACGGAGCGGTATAACCTACCCTGAGAAACACTGTTAGGGTATTACGGAGCGAATTAACAGACCCTGAGAAACACTGTTAGGGTATAACGGAGCGGTATAACCTTCCCTGAGAAACACTGTTAGGGTATTACGGAGCGGTGTAACCTACCCTGAGAAACACTGTTAGGGTATTACGGAGCGGTGTAACCTGCCCTGAGAAACACTGTTAGGGTATTACGGAGCGGTATAACCTACCCTGAGAAACACTGTTAGGGTATTACGGAGCGGTATAACAGACCCTGAGAAACACTGTTAGGGTATTACGGAGCGGTATAACCTACCCTGAGAAACACTGTTAGGGTATTACGGAGCGGTATAACCTACCCTGAGAAAAACTGTTAGGGTATTACGGAGTGGTGTAACCTGCCCTGAGAAACACTGTTAGGGTATTACGGAGCGGTGTAACCTGCCCTGAGAAACACTGTTAGGGTATTACGGAGCGGTGTAACCTTCCCTGAGAAACACTGTTGGGGTATTACGGAGCAGTGTAACCTGCCCTGAGAAACACTGTTGGGGTATTACGGAGCGGTAAACCTACCCTGAGATGATCACAACAACAACAACAAAGTAGATCTGTAGGGTTGGTAGCCAATGAGGATAACATGGAGTGGGCCAGCCACTCCCGTCAGGGGAACCCCACAGAGACTACAGGGCAGATTAACCAGGCCACCGCAGGAGGATGGACAGCCTACTGTTCTGCTCTGTACTGTAGCCTTCTTTACAGTAATGTACTCTGCTATACCGTACTGTAAAATACAATACTGTAGTATACCGTTAATGCACTGTTCTGTACTGTAGGAGGGCAAAGGGATCAGCTCACCAAGGTGCTGCCAAGCAGACCTGTGTTTGGATAGCTGTGTATAGGAAATGGGTAGAGGTCAGAGTAACAATGTAGGGGTAGTGGTCACCATAGAGGGAAAGGTCTGAGCCACTGTGGACACTTGAATGCAGTGGAGGCTGGTGGAAGGAAGGGCTCATTGGGCTGGAATGGGATAAATGGGCAGGTATCACACGCCAAACCTATAGAAACCACATGTTCCGTTCCATTTATTCCATTCCAGCCATTACAACGAGCTAATCCTCCTATAGCTCCTTCCACCAGCCTCCACTGGTTGAATGGTTGCAACGCTGACACCACAGCATCAATATGGATCAGCAGATTAGTGTACTTGAAGTAGGGCAGCACTTAGGCAGCCAAAGCAGAGCATTGATTTTGATATTTGGTGATGTTAAGCTAACAATCTGAATTGACCTCTCCTCTCTATGAGGTCTGATTGCCTGATATGGGATCTAATATGTTACATTTTGGTTGTTATATCACCATTGAAAGACCTCAATTGAACATGCAACAGCTCCCAAAGTCATACTGATATTTGTCTGGATAAAAGCTTTTGATAAGACTGCCTGACAATATTGTAATGCTAATAAATAATTTTTTACTAAAATCAATCACATAATCCATCACACTGACTTATTCTGGTCTGTTTACAGAGCAAGAGTTTGCCAAGAACATCGTAAAGGCAGCAGAAACGGCTAAGTCCTGTGTGACTCAGCAGGTATGGATGCTTTTGTTGTCTCTCGTGTGTATGGGGCTGTATAGGTTGTACATGTGATGATGTGTACAATATTGCATAGAAACGTATTAAATCCCTATCAGATTACTCTTCAGGCTTATTATTAGCTACCTTAGTGGAATACACTGAAAGTCGCTGTGCATAAAAGCATCTGCTAAATTACCAATATAAAATGTTTTGCAGTGCCTTGACTTTTTGCACATTTTGTTGTGTTACAGCATGAATTTAAAATTGATTAAATGTCTCTGGCCTACACACAATATCCCATAATGTCAAAGTGGAATTATGTTTTTAGAAATAATTCATTTAAAATTAAAAGCTGAAATATTTGAGTCAAGCCTAAAAACGTTCAGGAATAAAAATGTGCTTAACAAGTCACATAATAAGTTGCATGGATTCACTCTGTGTGCAATAATAGTGTTTAACATGATTTTTGAATGACTACCTCATCTCTGTACCCCACACAATTATCTGTAAGGTCCCTCATTTGAGCAGTGAATTTCAACCAAGATTCAACCAGAAAGACCAGGGAGGTTTTCCAATGCCTCGCAAAGAAAGGCATATATTGGTAGATATATATCCCTTTGAGCACGGTGAAGTCATTAATTACACTTTGGATGATGTAGCAATACACCCAGTCACTACAAAGATACAGTTGCCGGAGAGGAAGGAAACCACTCAGGGATTTCACCACTAAAACAGTTACAGAGTGTAATGGCTGTTATAGGACAAAACTGAGGATGGATCAACAACATTGTAGTTACTCAACAATTCTAACCTAATTGACAGAGTTTAAAAAAGGAAGCTTGTACAGAATACAAAATATTACAAGACATGCATCCTATATGCAACTAGGCACTAAAGTAATACTGCAAAAAAATGTGGCAAAGCAATTCACTTTATGTACTGAATACAAAGTGTTATGTTTGGGGCAAATCCAATACAACACATTACTGAGTACCACCCTCCATATTTTCGAGCAAAATGGAAGCTGCATCATATTATGGGTATACTTATAATCGTTAAGGACTGGGGAGTTATTCTGGATAAAAAATAAACAGAATGGAGCTAAGCACAGGCAAAATCCTAGAGGAAAACCTGGTTCAGTCTGCTTTCTACCAGACACTAGAAGATGAATTTACCTTTCAGCAGGACAATAACCTAAAACACAAGGCCAAATTTACGCTGGAGTTGCTTACCAAGAAGACAGTAAATGTTCCTGATATCTAATATCTCTAATATATCTGAAATATATCTATAAATAACGTATTGAAATTATATCTATGACCTGGTTCTTACTGTGCTGTTGTTACAGGACATGATGCCTCTGCAGTACATCTACACCATGGCCCTGGAGCATGATGTGAAGACCAGCCAATCTACTAAACAGACATCAGAACTGCTGCAGCAACGCTGCTACCAGGTACGGCAGTCAGGCAGGCACGGCAGGTACGGCAGGCAGGTACGGCAGGCAGGTACGGCAGGCAGGTACAGCAGGCAGGTACGGCAGGCAGGTACAGCAGGCAGGTACGGCAGGCAGGTACGGCAGGCAGGTACGGCAGGCAGGTACGGCAGGCAGGTACGGCAGGCAGGCACTCTGACAGACACAGACAGGCAGGCAGGCACTCTGACAGACAGGCAGGCAGGCACTCTGACAGACAGACAGGCAGGCAGGCACTCTGACAGACAGACAGGCAGGCAGGCAGGCACTCTGACAGACACAGACAGGCAGGCAGGCACTCTGACAGACAGGCAGGCAGGCACTCTGACAGACAGACAGGCAGGCACTCTGACAGACAGACAAGCAGGCACTCTGACAGACAGGCAGGCAGGCAGGCACTCTGACAGACAGGCAGGCAGGCAGTCTGACAGACAGACAGACAGACAGACAGACAGGCAGGCAGGCATTCTGACAGACAGGCAGGCATTCTGACAGACAGACAGACAGACAGACAGGCAGGTAGGCACTCTGACAGACAGACATGCAGGCACTCTGACAGACACAGACAGGCAGGCAGGCACTCTGACAGACAGACAGACAGACAGACAGGCAGGCATTCTGACAGATAGACAGACAGACAGGCAGGTAGGCACTCTGACAGACAGACAGGCAGGCACTCTGACAGACAGGCAGGCAGGCAGGCACTCTGGCAGGCAGGCAGGTAGGCAGGCACTCTGACTGACAGACAGACAGGCAGGCAGGCAGGCACTCTGGCAGGCAGGCAGGTAGGCAGGCAGGCAGGCAGGCACAATTAGCAAGCCTATTCAATGTGTCAAACATTCCTGTATGCAAGAAAATGTGGAATAATATGTTAAGTGATTTAGTATGATGTGGTTAATCCTACATCTTAATTCTGAAGGCCCTGGCATCCAAGAAGAATGAGATTGATAAGTGGCGCAGGGAGTTCAAGGAGCAGTGGTCCAGAGAACAGAGGAGGATGGTAAGTGCTGTTTTTTTAGATGCTACTGTGTATGTGCACTCACGTGCCTGTGTGTTTTAACAGTTTATCCCATTGATCAGAACATTGCGTTAACTAACAACTTCTCTCATCGGTCAGAATGAGGTGGTGGCGGCTCTGAAAAAGGCTCGTCAGCAGTACCTGCAGCGCAGTGAGGACCTGGAGAAGACCAAGGCTGTGACGGCCAAGGCCGGGGACGAGCTCACAGCGGGACACAAGACCCTGGACAAGAGGAGGAAGTCACGTGACGACGCACAGTCAAAGGTGTGGTACAGCGGGTACAACCGCCACATGGGGTTCACGGAAACATATCCCACTTTTTAGGTTTACATTTTTTTATGGGAAAATTATAATTGTTATTGTTTGTCATCATGTGACTCACTGTGCCTATCTCCCTCTTTCTCTCTCTCCCTCTCTCATTCATCCCCTACAACCAGGTGATAGAGGCAGAGATGCAGTACAGACAGTGTGTGTGTGAGGCCCAGGACCACCAGGACAAGCTGGAGAGCTTGAAGGAGAAAATCATCGTTCACACCCGCAAACTCATCTGCCAGGGGGACACTGTGCTCAAGGAGGTGGGTGTCCAAGCCTATTGGAGATCGAGATATTCCCTGTGCTGGATGCAACAAGTGGAGTGCATAATAGGGATAGTGATAGCATAAGAGTGGGCATAAGAGTAAATAGACTCAAGGCAAGCAGCCAGTAGCTGTTTCAATTAGTCTTTTAAGACGGTCAATCGCCCATACAACAACAACAAAAATATCTTAAAATATGGCCCAGGTCTCCTTTTCTAAATAATATATTAATATATCCCATATAGCAGATAATTTTATCCAAAGCAACTTAGTCATGCGTGCATACATTTTACATACAGGTGGTAATTGGGATTTAACCGAATATGCTGGCGTTGCCATGCTCTACCAACTGAGCTACAGAGGTATCTTGAGCTCAATGGTATGAATAATTTTCAAATAATCCCTCTTATCATGTACCTCTACCACCCCTAGGCCACAGTGAACATGTTCTACTTCCAGCGTCAGCAGACAGAGCCGGTTCCCCTGGGTTACCACAACCTGGAGTTGACCTGCAGGCCTTGTGAACCCGGGGAGCCCTACCTGCTCTACATCTTTAGGAAGAGAAGCCAAGAACAGCCCCTACAAACCTTCACCTTCCAGGAGTTTGTCCCTCAGAACAAAAGGTACGGACGGATGGATGATTTGTCCTGTTCTTTATAGGCTACGACTCTAATGGATTATACTGTTTGTCCCATTAGTGCCTATTGTCTTATATTTAGAGTTGCTGTCAAGATTTTATTTGTAAATGTTAATTGTGTGTCTGCTTGCCTGCGTGTGTTTGTGCTTGCCTGCGTGTGTGTGTGCGTGCATGTGTGTGTGTCCGAATCTGTGTGTTGCTCCTCCAAGTGGCCGTCGTAAGACCAGCAACCCTAGCTCTCTACAGGACTCCTCCCTGCCTGAAGAAAGTCTGGTTAAACGTAAGGGCTACAGTGACAGTGAGAGCATCGGAGGCAGTCTGGAGTCTCTGTCCAGCCCAGGTAAGCCTGTGTGCTTCATTTGGCAGATTTCATTTAATCATGCTCAGAAGATTGACCAATCATCAAACATCGATGTCATATTTGGTAGTGGAGAGAAATAATGTATTCGCTATGAAGCTTACGGGAAACTCACCTTGTCCTGTTTGACTGGTCTCTCCTCCTTCTCTGTGTGTCTTACCCACATTGAACCCTGAACCCTGTAGCCCATGGCAACAGGAGGCTTCCTAAAGCCCCCTCCACAGGGACAATGTCATCAGACGACCTGGATGAGAGGGACATAGGCACCGTCCTGGAAGGAGGTGAATGTCAGCGTCATCACCTAACTCCCACAACAGACACCAACTAATGGCTCTCTATAAGTAAATTCTCCTGCTGAATTCTGAATCTACTCCTAACCCAGTGTTTCCCAAACTCGGTCCTCGGCACCCCCAAGGGTGCATATTTTGTTTTTTTGCCCTAGAACTACACAGCTGATTCAGATAACCAACCAACTCATCATCAAGCTTTGATTATTTTAATCAGCTGTGTAGTGCTAGGACATCAAAAAAATGTGCACACCTTGGGGTCCCCAGGACCGAGTTTGGGAAACACTGCCCTAACCCCTACACCCTAGCCACTCCTGTAGATCTGAGAGGATTAGATAATCATTGTGGCAATTGCTTCTGATTGGCTAGGTGGAAATGTTTCCATATTCTTCCACTTGTCCAATCCTCTCAGGTCTACAGGAGTTGCTAGGGAGTAGGGTTTGTTTGGAACTAGGGGTAAATTTGGTGGGTAGTGTTTCCCACCATGACTGAGTCCTGTCCTGTGGTTCCTCGTAGATTGTGTGGACTCCACTCCAGAAGGGAACGGTACGGCGGGGAAGGTACGGACTACGTCCCGAGCCGCACTGACACACCGACTCAGGAAGATGAAGAGCAAGATGGTGAAGTGCAAACAGTGTGACAATTACATCGTGGTCAACGGCATCGAGTGTGAGGAGGTGAGAAAGAGGAGGAATAGAAGGAGAGAGGAACAACTGACAGACATTTAAGTGGCAGCCTCTTTACTGACAAGTGTATAACATTATTGCCTGATTCACAGTCACACCATAGAGCCTAACCGATGCCAAGCTGAACTGAGCTGTACGCTTTCCTCCATAGTGGCGCCAGCACTATATGGTTCAGGTTGAACCAGGTATACAGTTGGGCAAATACGTATTTAGTCAGCCACCAATTGTGCAAGTTCTCCCACTTAAAAAGATGAGAGAGGCCTGTAATTTTCATCATAGGTACACTCCACGCAAGATCTCACCCCGTGGGGTCAAAATTATCACAAGAACGGTGAGCAAAAATCCCAGAACCACACGGGGGGACCTAGTGAATGACTTGCAGAGAGCTGGGACCAAAGTAACAAAGCCTACCATCAGTAACACACTACGCCGCCAGGGACTCAAATCCTGCAGTGCCAGACGTGTCCCCCTGCTTAAGCCAGTACATGTCCAGGCCCGTCTGAAGTTTGCTAGAGAGCATTTGGATGATCCAGAAGAAGAGAAGACAGACTTGGGTTCAAATACTATTTGAAGAATTTGAGAATGTCCTCTGGTCAGATAAAACCAAAATATAACTTTTTGGTAAAAACTCAATTTGAATTTGAGTGAAAACCTTCTTCCATCAGCAAGGGCATTGAAGATGAAACGTGGCTGGGTCTTTCGGCATGACAATGATCCCAAACACACTGCCCGGGCAACGAAGGAGTGGCTTCATAAGAAGCATTTCAAGGTCCTGGAGTGGCCTAGCCAGTCTCCAGATCTCAACCCCATAGAAAGTCTTTGGAGGGAGTTGAAAGTCTGTGTTGCCCAGCAACAGCCCCAAAACATCACTGCTCTAGAGGAGATCTGCATGGAGGAATGGGCCAAAATACCAGCAACAGTGTGTGAAAACCTTGTGAAGACTTACAGAAAACGGTTGACCTCTGTCATTGCCAACAAAGGGTATATAACAAAGTATTGAGATAAACTTTTGTTATTGACCAAATACTTATTTTCCACCATAATTTGCAAATGAATTCATTAAAAATCCTACAATGTGATTTTCTGGATTTTTTTTCTTCTCATTTTGTCTGTCATAGTTGAAGTGTACCTATGATGAAAATTACAGGCCTCTCTCATCTTTTTAAGTGGGTAGAACTTGCACAATTGGTGGCTGACTAAATACTTTTTTGCCCCACTGTATAGGGTGTGATTTGAGCTCCACCCTGTGGTTTGCTAATCCATGTCCTCTGTCCCACCTGCCGTCTCTGTAGTGTGGCATGGCGGTTCACAGGAAGTGTCTGGAGGTGTTACAGCATGAGTGTGAGAACAGGAAGGGTGTTCTGTTTGGGGTGGGTTTCTCCCTGTTGCCCCGGCACCGGCCTGATGAGGTGCCCTTCGTGGTCCAGCGCTGCACGGCCGAGATAGAGAGCAGGGCCCTCACTCTACAGGTACTGTATTAACCTGGATGTAATATGGCTTAGAATAAGTACTGAAGCAAACAGTAAAACTGTTTTGCAGAAGCGACAGTACAGTGCCCTTATCTCAATCCTTCTTATTTTCTCTTTCCCTCCCTCCCCCCATCCATCCATCCCTCCCACCCAGGGGGTGTATCGTATCAGTGGGTCGAAGCCTCGCATCCAGAAGCTGTGTCAGGTCTTCGAGACCCAGAAGGACCAGGTCGACCTCTCTGACCTTTCACCTCATGACGTCACCTCAGTCCTCAAACACTTCTTCAAGGAGGTACTTCACTGTTTCCCAGACAACAAAGAACACTGATATTACAGACAATATACTGTAGAGCCAACGATACAGTTAATACAGACAATATACTGTAGAGCCAACAATATAGTTAATAAAGACAATATAGTGTAGAGCCAAAGATACAGTTAATACAGACAATGTACTGTAGAGCCAACGATACAGTTAATACAGACAATATACTGTAGAGCCAACGATACAGTTAATACAGACAATATACTGTAGAGCCAACGATACAGTTAATACAGACAATATACTGTAGAGCCAACGATACAGTTAATACAGACAATATACTGTTGAGCTAACAATTTAGTTAATACAGACAGTATACTGTAGAGCCAATGATATAGTTAATACAGACAATATACTGTAGAGCCAACAAAATAGTTAATACAGACAGTATACAGTAGAGCCAATGATATAGTTAATACAGACAGTATACTGTAGAGCCAATTATACAGTTAATACAGACAGTATACTGTAGAGTCAATGATACAGTTAATACAGACAGTATACTGTAGAGCCAATGGTATAGTTAATACAGACAGTATACTGTAGAGCCAATGATACAGTTAATACAGGCAGTATACTGTAGAGCCAATGGTATAGTTAATACAGACAGTATACTGTAGAGCCAATGATACAGTTAATACAGGCAGTATACTGTAGAGCCAATGATACAGTTAATACAGACAATATAGTTAATACAGACAGAATACTGTAGAGCCAATGATACAGTTAACAGACAATATACTGTAGAGCCAATGATACAGTTAATACAGACAATATAGTTAATACAGACAGTATACTGTAGAGCCAATGATATAGTTAATACAGACAGTATACTGTAGAGCCAATGATACAGTTAATACAGACAGTATACTGTAGAGCCAATGATACAGTTAATACAGACATTATAGTTAATACAGACAGTATACTGTAGAGCCAATGATACAGTTAATACAGACAATATACTGTAGAGCCAATGATACAGTTAATACAGACAATATAGTTAATACATACAGTATACTGTAGAGCCAATCATATAGTTAATACAGACAGTATACTGTAGAGCCAATGATACAGTTAATACAGACAATATACTGTAGAGCCAACGACACAGTTAATAAAGACAATTAAGTGTCGAATGGACATACACTGTTATTTAAACTCTCACACAAAGCTCCCCTTCATGATTATGCCAGCCTATAAGTAATATGGACATATCTTATCTCAGGATTTCCCTTTTAGTGAACATCATCTGGTACAATTGTCAGTCGATGCATCAAAGCATTTATTATTATTATGTGTGAATAACAATCTATTGTCATTATTTATTAGAAATAAAACCATCTTCATCCTCAGCTTCCAGAGCCGCTTTTGACCTTTGACCTGTACAATGACTTCATCTGGGTGGGCAAGGAGATCCAGCGTCTCAGTGAGAGGGAGGCGACAGCAGAGACTCCTGAGATAGTGGAGGACCTCACATATAGCCTGAGAGACCTGCTGGGGAGACTGCCCCCATACCGCTACTACACACTGCAGCATATGATGTGTCACCTCCACAGGTACTACGCTACTACACACTGCAGCATATGATGCGTCACCTCCACAGGTACTACGCTACTACACACTGCAGCATATGATGCGTCACCTTCACAGGTACTACGCTATTACACAGTGCAGCATATGATGTGTCACCTTCACAGGTACTACGCTACTACACAGTGCAGCATATGATGCGTCACCTCCACAGGTACTACGCTATTACACAGTGCAGCAAATGATGTGTCACCTTCACAGGTACTACGCTACTACACAGTGCAGCATATGATGCGTCACCTTCACAGGTACTACGCTACTACACACTGCAGCATATGATGCGTTACCTTCACAGGTACTACGCTATTACACAGTGCAGCATATGATGCGTCACCTTCACAGGTACTACGCTACTACACACTGCAGCATATGATGCGTCACCTCCACAGGTACTACACAGTGCAGAACATGATGCGTCACCTTCACAGGTACTACGCTACTACACAGTGCAGCATATGATGCGTCACCTTCACAGGTACTACGCTACTACACACTGCAGCATATGATGCGTCACCTCCACAGGTACTACGCTACTACACAGTGCAGCATATGATGCGTCACCTTCACAGGTACTACGCTACTACACAGTGCAGCATATGATGCGTCACCTCCACAGGTACTACGCTATTACACAGTGCAGCATATGATGTGTCACCTTCACAGGTACTACGCTACTACACAGTGCAGCATATGATGCGTCACCTTCACAGGTACTACGCTACTACACACTGCAGCATATGATGCGTTACCTTCACAGGTACTACGCTATTACACAGTGCAGCATATGATGCGTCACCTTCACAGGTACTACGCTACTACACAGTGCAGCATATGATGCGTCACCTTCACAGGTACTACGCTACTACACAGTGCAGCATATGATGCGTCACCTTCACAGGTACTACGCTACTACACACTGCAGCATATGATGCGTTACCTTCACAGGTACTACGCTATTACACAGTGCAGCATATGATGCGTCACCTTCACATGTACTACGCTACTACACAGTGCAGCATATGATGCGTCACCTTCACAGGTACTACGCTACTACACACTGCAGCATATGATGCGTCACCTTCACAGATACTACTGCACACTGCAGCACATGATGTGTCACCTACACAGATACTACTGCACACTGCAGCACATGATGCGTCACCTACACAGATACTACTATGCACTGCAGCACATGATGCGTCACCTACACACTGCAGCAGATGTCACCTACACAGATACTACTGCAGAACATGATGTGTCACCTACACAGATACTACTGCACACTGCAGCACATGATGCGTCACCTACACAGATACTACTGCACACTGCAGCACATGATGTGTCACCTACACAGATACTACTGCACACTGCAGCACATGATGCGTCACCTACACAGATACTACTGCACACTGCAGCACATGATGCGTCACCTACACAGATACTACTGCACACTGCAGCACATGATGCGTCACCTACACAAATACTACTGCACACTGCAGCACATGATGCGTCACCTACACAGATACTACTGCACACTGCAGCACATGATGTGTCACCTTCACAGGTACTACGCTACTACACAGTGCAGCATATGATGTGTCACCTTCACAGGTACTACGCTACTACACACTGCAGCATATGATGCGTCACCTCCACAGGTACTACGCTACTACACACTGCAGCATATGATGCGTCACCTCCACAGGTACTACGCTACTACACAGTGCAGCATATGATGCGTCACCTCCACAGGTACTACGCTACTACACACTGCAGCATATGATGTGTCACCTTCACAGATACTACTGCACACTGCAGCACATGATGTGTCACCTACACAGATACTACTACACAGTGCAGCACATGATGTGTCACCTACACAGATACTACTGCACACTGCAGCACATGATGCACCACCTACACAGATACTACTGCACACTGCAGCACATGATGTGTCACCTACGCAGATACTACTGCACACTGCAGCACATGATGTGTCACCTACACAGATACTACTGCACACTGCAGCACATGATGTGTCACCTACACAGATACTACTGCACACTGCAGCACATGATGCGTCACCTACACACTGCAGCAGATGTCACCTACACAGATACTACTGCAGAACATGATGTGTCACCTACACAGATACTACTGCACACTGCAGCACATGATGCGTCACCTACACAGATACTACTGCACACTGCAGCACATGATGCATCACCTACACAGATACTACTGCACACTGCAGCACATAATGCGTCACCTACACAGATACTACTGCACACTGCAGCATATGATGCATCACCTACACAGATACTACTGCACACTGCAGCACATGATGCGTCACCTACACAATTAGCAAACCTGGTTGTTGTGGAGATGGCTCCGTGAGCCATGCTCATAGACTTGTGTTAGCTCCCCAAAGTTATTCCTCTGCTTCAGCTCACTGGGAAAACAGATTATTGTTGCGTGCAGCAGAACGGTCGGTCACATGGTCATAAGAGGGGTGCTGAGCCCTCCTCCAGATGGTATTTTTTGGACCATACTCTATCCTCTCTTTTCTTCACTCATTTCACATTCTCTCTCTCTCTCTCTCTCTCCACAGAGTATCAGAGAACTACGAGGAGAACAAGATGTCTCCCAGTAACCTGGGCATCGTGTTTGGTCCGACCTTGCTGCGCCCGCTGGTGTCTGTAGACGTGTCCATGGTGGCCCTACTGGAGACCACCTACCAGTCCCTACTGGTGGAGTTCCTCATCACACACCACCAACACATCTTCGACGCTCCACCTCCCGCCCCCACCACCCCCCTCCCTGACACCCCTCCCCGGGCGACGTGTTCAGGCGGGGCCCAGAAGACTGTTACAGGGGCTGACCCTGGCTCTCAGGACCCCCCCGCTGGAGGAGCCTTGTCCAGAGAACGCCCCCGCTCTCTAGAGGTAAGGGACACACTGAGGGTGGATACCATTGTGTCAGACAAGCTCAATCAGGTGCAGCTTAAGTATTTTTAATTCAAACATAACATTTGAACCCAGGTCTGGTTAACAGATGGATTAACCCTGGGCTGATAGACAAATATATACTTTTAAAATACTTTTCATAGACCCCCTATACTGAAGTTAATTTAAATACAGATTTTCTCCAATGTTTTTCAAGGTTTTGAATAGGAGGGCAATGTTAACCTCAATCAAACACTTAATTTTGAATCTGAGGCCTCTTGATCACACGTCTGGCAGCTGTAGGTTTGTCAGCCAGTGATTGGTCCTCTAAGTCTAAGTAACATTGGGACAGCTCCTGATGCCCTACAGTCAGACCTGGGTTCAGATACTATTAGAAATGATTTCAAATACTTTCGCCAGGCTTCATTGAGCTTGCCTGCCGCAATAGTACCAATATAATAGTCACAGCCCATCTGCCCACCCAGCCCATCTGACACTCCAGGAAGGAGTGCTCAAAGTATTTGACAGATTTCAAATAGTATTTGAACCCAAGTCTGTCTCACAGCCAGGGTTCATGGAGTTCAGCCTCAGCCTGCTGCCTTGAGCTGCTTTCCTTCCTTTTGCTTCTGTTACCTGTCGTTGTCTCAAAGAGGGAATCTGGGATTCAAACAACAAGAAAGCGGTCACTCCAGTCACAGCTGAGGGATGTGTCACGCCCTGGTCTTAGTATTTTGTGTTTATATATTTATTTGGTCAGGCCAGGGTGTGACATGGGTTTATTTTGTGTTGTGTTTTTGTATTGGGGTTTTAGTGGTATTGGGATTGTGGCTGAGTAGGGGTGTCTAGCATAGTCTATGGCTGCCTGAGGTTCTCAATCAGAGTCAGGTGATTCTCGTTGTCTCTGATTGGGAACCATATTTAGGTAGCCTGGGTTTCACTGTGTGTTTGTGGGTGATTGTTCCTGTCTTTGTGTTTGCACCAGATAGGGCTGTTTCGGTTTTCATTATTTCATTTCGTTAGTTTTGTAGTTTCTGTATGTATAGGTTTTCCTTCATTAAAATATATCATGAATCATCATCACGCTGCATTTTGGTCCGATCCTTGTTCTACCTCTTCGTCAGAGGAGGAGATAGAAGAGAGCCGTTACAGGATGGGGCTGAAGAAATGTAACTAATAAGGCATTTATAAGGAATATTCTTCAAGAGCCAATGGCTATATAATTTATTCAAAGTCCCAAAACAGATGTACCAATCCCAGATTGCCCCTTTAATGCTCCTGGCTCGCCATGCTGTGACTCTGCTGTTGCCAATCCGGAAGGGATTACATGCTTTTTTTGTGAAGCTTAACACAGTGCAACATTGGTGTGTGTGTGTGTGTGTGTGTGTGTGTGTGTGTGTGTGTGTGTGTGTGTATGTATGCTACCTCTGACTGGACTTTGATCTGACCCTTCCTTTCCTGACCAGATCTATCCTGGCTGGATTTCAATACTGGTCAATGGCTTCCTCTGTGAAATATAGTCAAATGATTGTCAAATGCTTCCTGTTCTTCCTCCTCTATTGTACACTTACTTTGTTTCCTTTCTCCTCTCCTTCATTACCACTGATAGGCCAAAGGACTGGATACTGTGGAAACTGTAGGTTTCATGGGTAGGAAAGGACATGAGAAGAGGAAGCAAGTTAAAGCTATTGAGACACAGCCCTAGCATTGGTGTTCTTGGCTACTAAATACACAACACTGACCACTGGTAAATACTGGGAGGTGTGGGGGTGGAAGAGAAGGTTAGTGCCCTGCCTCTACATGTTAATTTGGAGTTGTTTAGGGACACAAGGAATTTATCAAATGTTTTGCCTGAAAATAGAACTAGGAGAACCAGTGACCAGGCAACTTGATTTTATTCAATAAGAATAAAAATCCCTGTTTAATGAATAGGCTACTCAACATCCACAATTTACCTGCCAATATCTCTTTAATCCACTGGGGTTCACTTTCTAGACCTAGAGCTATAGCATGTATCTCGCTACAGCATTCCATTCCCAACACTTCCTACCCTAAATATCTGGTATCTATTCCTCAAAACTTAGAGTTTGTGTCATTTCAACAGACTCGCACAATCAAGAGAGACTTGAATGAGGGTTATATATCTGACAAGTCGTCGTCCAATGAGGCAGTGGACCAGCTCAGCCCTGAAGCCAATGAGAGAGCAGGTAGGTAGGATGTACTTTAGTATCAGAGGAATGATTGGATTAATGGGCATTGTTGGTAAACAAGTGGGCTAGAGGACTTTGCTGTTCTTACCTGATCTGTCATTTCTTTACATAACCTTTCTCTGCTACCATCAGATATTTTGTCTGCTCGCTGCTCACTGTTTTTGTCATGTTATAGCGCCCTCTGCTGGCTTGACTGTAGGCATTTTCTGCTTTCTTTTGCCAAAATTCAACAGCCTCTCAAAAGCAAGGCTATACTCACACATGTTCTGATAGAAAGAGACAGAGTATTTACTTTGCCAAGCTAAAAGTAAAATACAGTGGTTAATCTGTGTTTCTCTGGTTTGCCTTATTGTCGCCTCTCCTCCCCTCTCTCCTCCCCTTTGCTTCCCCAGTCGTGGCTGTGAGGGGGGCGTCAGCAGAGGCTGCTGCTCTGGGTGATCTGGTGTGGGGTCCAGACTCTCCCTCTGTGGGGACCCAGCCACAGAGCCACTTCAGTAGGCAGCCTGTCAAATACCAGCGCCAGCCCACCCCGGGTCTCCGCCGCTCTGCGGGCACTACCAGGGCTGGGCTGCTCGGGGAAGAGGAGGATGAAGAAGAGGAGGATGAAGAGGAGGAGAGGAGGAGAAACCAGTCGAAGAGCGAAGACAGCAGTCGTAGCCCCTCCCCTGACCCTGGTAGCCAGAGAAGGAGAAGCCTTCGATTGGAGCTCCACCCCGAGACCACCGCCTACCACCTGCTCAGCCAGGCTGGAGGCCACGCACCAGAGAACCAGACAGAAAGAGAGAAGACACGCCCATATGAGGTTCCACAGGGCAGACTGCGGGCGGGGACAGTGGTAGTAGAACCCTCAATAGCTGCAACAGCAGTAGCGACACCGAGCACCGGTACTCAGGAGGCGTGGCTTAGGAGTCGGTTAGCCACATTGTCTCAGCTGAACGTGAACCAGTCCAATAACAGTCAGGGGTGGTTGGGTGAGAGGCGGAGACAGGGCGGAGAGGAGGGTCTGAGTGGCCCGGCCCAGAGGATCCTGTCAGGACTGAAGCTCAGACGCAGCCCCTCAGGACTGCAGCAACACTTTGTCTGAGGAAGGATGAAACTTTAAACCATAGAATTGGAACCACATTCGAGAATGGACATTCCTCATTCAAATCAACGTTTCGTGACTGGCATGATTCTATTTCTATGGTTAAACCCCTAGAAGGGATGAATTGTACTGTGTAACTTCAAATGTTTTTTTACAAATACAGTGAAAATTTACATCCGCTCATGATTACTCCAGAATACTCATAAATAGAGAACATACATGATTACTCCAGAATACTCATAAATACAGAACAGTACCAGTCAAAAGTTTGGACACACCTACTCATTCAAGGGTTTTTCTTTATTTTTTACTATTTTCTACATTGTAGAATAATAGTGAATACATCAAAACTATGAAATAACACATATGGAATCATGTATTAACCAAAAAAAGTGTTGAACAAAATATATTTTATATTTTTCAAAGTAGCCACCCTTTGCCTTGATGACAGCTTTGCACACGCTTGGCATTCTCTCAACCAGCTTCATGAGGTAGTGACCTGGAATGCATTTCAATTAACAGGTGTGCCTTGTTAAAAGTTCATTTGTGGAATTTCTTTCCTTCTTATTGCGTTTGAGCCAATCGTGTTGTGACAAGGTAGTGGTGGTATACAGAAGATAGGCCTATTTGGTAAAAGACAAAGTCCATATTATGGCAAAAACACCTCAAATAAGCAAAAATAAACAACAGTCCATCATTACTTTAAGACAGGAAGGTCAGTCAACCCGGAAAATTTAAATAATTTTTTATGTTCCTTCAAGTGCAGTCACATAAACCATGTGGACCGACACAGGAAAGGAAGACCCAGAGTTACCTCTGTTGCAGAGGATAAGTTCATTAGAGTTAACTGCACCTCTGTTTGCAGCCCAAATAAATGTTTCACAGAGTTCAAGTAACAGACACATCCCAACAAGAAACTGTTCAGAAGAGACTGCGTGAATCAGGCCTTCATGGTCGAATTGCTGCAAAGAAACCACTACTAAAGGACACCAATAATAAGAAGAGACTCGCTTGGGCCAAGAAACACGAGTAATGGACATTAGACAGGTGGAAATCAGGCCTTTGGTCTGATGAGTCCAAATTTTAGATTTTTTTGTTCCAACCACCGTGTCTTTGTAAGAAGCAGAGTAGGTGAACAGATGTTCTCTGCATGTGTGGTTCCCACCATGAAGCATGGAGGAGGTGTGATGGTGCTTTGCTGGTGACACTGTCAGTGATTTATTTAAAAATCAAGGCACCCCATTTTCTCCCTAATTTTGTGGTATCCAATTGGTAGTCACAGTCTTGTTTCATCGCTGCAACTCCCGTACGGACTCGGGAGAGACGACGATAGAGAGCCGTGCATCCTCCGAAACACAACTCAACAATGCCCACTTAACCCAGAAGCTAGCCGCAGCGTGTGCAAAGCACCAATATGTCGGAGGAAACACTGTGCACCTGGCGACCATGTCAGTGTGCCCGCCACAGGAGTCACTACTGCACGATGGGACAAGGACATCCCTGCCGGCCAAACCCTCCCCTAAGCCGGACGATGCTGGCCCAATTGTGTGCCGCCCCATGGGTCTCCCGGTTTGCGGAATTCAAGGCACACTTAAAAAAAACACACACATAAAAGCAGCATGGCTACCACAGCATTTTGCAGCGATACGCCATCCCATCTGGTTTGTCCCATCTGGTTTGCGCTTACTGGTACTATCATTTCTTTAGGGAGTTTGGTTGAGTTGGACCATAGAATGAAGGAAAAGCAGACAACGAGTGCTCAGCATATATGGGAACTCCTTCGACTGTTGGAAAAGCATTCCTGGTTGAGAGAATACCAAGAGTGTGCAAAGCTGTCATCAAGGCAAAGTGTGGCTACTTTGAAGATTCTCAGATATAAAATCTATTTAGATTTGTTTAACACTTTTTGGGTTACTACATGATTCCATATGTGTTATTTCATAGTTTTGATGACTTCACTATTATTCTACAATGTAGAAAGTAGTAAAAAATTAAGAAAAACCCTTGAATGAGTAGGTGTGTCCACACTTTTGACTGGTACTGTAACTCATCACAGTGATGCACATGAATGAAAAGCTCATCAAAGGGCCTACTCGCACACTGTCCATACGCACTGTCTATATACAGGGCCAAATCTTGACTTTACATAATTAAGGCCTATACTATATGTATAATTTGCATCAAAACATGTAGTGTAATGATAATCAACAGAAGGACTTCCGTGAAAATTCCAGTCATGCACACTGTCTTCAACAGAAACCAAACTGAACCAAGTGGGGTGGGACCTACCTGAATATATCCAATAGAAACTCTGGTAGCACTTCCTAATAACTCCACGTAATAAAGAATTTGTAATGGATTAGTAAATAGATTATTCATCATTTATTCATCATTACTCCATTCATAAGACGTTTAATATAGGTCATTTAAACCATTTTAATAATCATTAGTTAGGTCTTTTTGCATGGCCTCGTCTAAAAGTGTGTGCTATTTACACTTTATAGGTACTTTAGAATTTCACAAGAAGATGGACATGCCATTGGTAGACAGTCCAGCTGTACCTGATGCTCCTTAAGGTCTGAAAATAGCCTAGAATATACAGTATCAATGGTAAAAGAACAAGGACACAACACAGGATGTTTAAAGGTGCAATGCAGATGTTTTTATCTCAATATCAAATCATTTCTGGGTAACCTTAAAATGGTCAAAAAGAAACAAAAAATTGCTTCTTAGCAAAGGGAAATTTCTCAAGAAAGATTTTTGCTAGGAATGTCTAGGAGTGGTCTGGGTTGGAGGGGAAACCTAAAAAACTACAGTAGCTGTTATTGACAGAGAGGTTTGGAACTCTTTCTTCATGGTCTATTAACTCATTTACCGCCAGGCAGGCCAAAAATGTGTCCCACCAAAACAGGCAAAAAAAAATAAAGTAGAAGGGAATTATCATAATTCTCACAATTTCACAGTATTATTTCAACCTCATATTGTGGAAATATATATGAAACACAGGAAAATCTAGTGTTTGACTGCGCTGGGCCTTTAAGGAAATATATCAAACATTTTATTCACGAAAACTGTTGTAAAACAACTATTGCAAGAACATGAGGAAGAGTTGTAAATGTAGAGGTCTGCACCAGACTGATTTATTCATCCCGCTCCTGCCTGCACCCGCTCCCGCCCTCACCCGCAGCTTTCCACTGCTGGCTTTCTCTCCGACTTCCACCCGCTACTGCAAGAACTGATCCCGAACCCAACTGCAGTCCCGCAATGTTCTTTTAGGCTTATGTGAAGCAGCTCACGCCACCCTGTCTCCCACGGGAATGCAGCCCTCTATTATAATGTGAATGTTTTGCTAATGTTGTCAACCTTGGTTGTTCTCTCTATTCCTCCATTACTACCGATAGGCCTATGTGATTGAGGTAGATATGTTCCATGTATGATTTGCAGATATAAATGTTACATCTATAACTTTAAAATGCTTCCAGTGCTTCAGTCCTTTAACCACAGACTATTTTCACACGGCTTCGTTTGGCGGCACTTTTACTGGGCCTTTAACGGTAGTAACTCTTTAAACATAATGGGATAATTCAGCGAAGTTATGAATTCAGATATTTGTTTCCCTACCTCGCACGCAGTCTATAGACTGCTCTAAGGCGTGACTGCAATCCACACTTTGGTTTTGGTAGAAATATCACTGCCAAGAAATGCTAACTTTAGCATTTTCAGACAATTTTTTAAATTTTTTACTCAGCATAGAGTGAGTCTGAAGTCACACATCACACTATTACTACAGTGTGACTGTTTTGGAATAAAATGTTCAAGATATTTAAACATCGTCTGTATTGTGTGCTTATTGTTTAACCGTTGGTATGTTCTAGGGGACTTTTTGAAACCTTCAGTCCTAGGAGGTACTTCTAGAATGTCTACCGATGAATGACATGTCCATCTTTTTGTGAGAAATTACACTGGTCACTCAAAGCATTTATAAAGTATAAATAGCCCACACTTTAGATCAGGCCTTGCAAAAATACTTAACTAATGATTAGAAAATGGTTTATACAGACCTATAAAAAAAAATTGCCTCTCACTGTCAACTGCGTTTATTTTCAGCAAACTTAACATGTGTAAATATTTGTATGAACGTAACCAGATTCAACATAAACTGAACAAGTTCCACAGACATGTGACTAACAGAAATGGAATAATCTGACCCTGAACAAAGGGGGGGTCAAAATCAAAAGCAACAGTCAGTAAATGGTGTGGCCACCAGCTGCATTAAGTACTGCAGTGAAACTCCTCATGGACTGCACCAGATTTGACCGTTCTTGCTTTGAGATGTTACCCCACTCTTCTACCAAGGAACCTGCAAGTTCCCTGACATTTCTGGGGGGAATGGCCTTAGCTCTCACCCTCCGATCAAACAGGTCCCAGACGTGCTCAATGGGATTGAGATCCGGGCTCTTCGCTGGCCATGGCAGAACAATGACATTCCTGTCTTGCAGGAAATCACTCACAGAAGGAGCAGTATGGCTGGTGGCATTGTCATGCTGGAGGGTCATGTCAGTATGAGCCTGCAGGAAGGGTACTACATGAGGGAGGACGATGTCTCGTTGAGATTGCCTGCAATGACAACAAGCTCAGTCCGATGATGCTGTGACACACCGCCCCAGACCATGACGGACCCTCCACCTCCAACTCGATCCCACTCCAGAGTACAGGCTTCGGTGTAACGCTCATTCCTTCAACGATAAACGTGAATGCGGCCATCACCCCTGGTGAGACAAAACCGCGACTCGTCAGTGAAGAGCACTTATTGCCAGTCCTGTCTGGTCCAGCGACGGTGGGTTTGTGCCCATAGGCGACGTTGTTGCCGGTGATGTCTGGTGAGGACCTGCCTTACAACAGGCCTACAAGCCCTCAGTCCAGCCTCTCTCCGCCTATTGCGGACAGTCTGAGCACTGATGGAGAGATTGTGCTTCCCTGGTGTGACTCGGGCAGTTGTTGTTGTCATCCTGTACCTGTCCCGCAGGTGTGATGTTCGGATGTACCGAATGTACTGTGCAGGTGTTGTTACACGTGGTCTGCCACTGCGAGGACGATCAGTAGTGCTGATCGTAGTGCTGATCGTCTCCCTGTAGTGCTGTCTTTTTTCTTTTGGTGCTTTTCAGAGTCCGTAGAAAGGCCTCTTTAGTGTCCTATGTTTTCATAACTGTGACCTTAATTGCCTACCGTCTGTAAACTGTTAGTGTCTTAACAACCGTTCCACAGGTACATGTTCATTAATTGTTTATGGTTCATTGAACAAGCATGGGAAACAGTTGTTTAAACCCTTTACAATGAAGATCTGTGAAGTTATTTGGATTTGTATGAATTATCTTTGAAAGACAGGGTCCTGAAAAAGGGGCGTTTCTTTTTCTGCTGAGTTTATATTAAACATTTTATGAATGAGTAATGATGAATAAGTGATAAATAAACTATTTACTGATCCATTATAAATGCTTTATTACATGGAGTTATTATAAAGTGATACCGAAACTTGTTTTCATTGTGAAACGATTTGCTATGGTGTGCACTAATGAATACACACTGTATCTCTAACAAGCCAAGATTGGGCTGGCAACCAACAGCCAGCTCTGGTGAAGAAGTGACTCCAGAACCTAAATATAGCAGGAGAATCACTGTAATAACCCCTTTAAAGAGAAGTCCATGTGCCTCCGCCCCAAATGGCGCTCTATCCCCAATAGTACATTACTGTTGACCAGCGCCCTATGTAAGGATTCAGAATAGGGTTGCATTTGGGACACAGATTCATCCTTATAATGAGGAATCACTCTCTCTCTCCAGTTAAATTTGGACCAGACAAATATGTGATTTTTTTTTCAAGTTAATCTGGACTGCTCTGAAATATTTTTAACTCGGGACTGCTAAGGAAAATATTTCGATAGAGTTTGAGAGTTGTGGGGAGAAGTATGCTCTATGCAGCATAGCACACACAAATACATAGGCTTAGATAGTCTGTCCTCTTACGGTCATAGGGCTGGTCAATAAATCTCTGTCTATACCCTCATCCTCTTTATGAATTCTGAAAAAAGTTGATCCCCCTCCAGCTCTGACACGTGTTTCGTGCACTGTTTGTTATTCCCTTAAAAACGTGAATGCCAGGCTTCTACTGTAAACAAACGGTTGATACATGTGGGATTTTTCTGTGTTTTATAGGCAGCTCATTGGAATGCTGTAAGATTTCTATTAATAAACAAATATAAAGATGCACTTTTACATTGAGCTTCCCTTTTATAATATATTCCATATTAACTTCTAACTACAACTATTTCCACATTTGGATCCATTTGATATGAATTCCAGTCAGATTAATTCCTGTATGGACTTCGTACAAAAGCATTCCATAGAATTCCTGTTGTGATTCACTTTATCATCATGTAAGAAGAGTAGGATGCCACACGGTGGCAGTAGAATTCACTGCATGAAAAGTTATATATATTTTTTTCATTTTATTTATTTATTTATTTTACAAAAGGGGCCAAACGTTAAATCAACCACTTATTGTTTCTAGCAAGTAGGAAAACATTTGTTTCTAATTGTTTAGTTAGGTGTATGTTTTGTCTCATCAAACCCTTTCTCTTTACACATGTAGGTTGGTCATACCACGTATAGGGCCTAGTCCCAAACTCGGTCCTCGGGACCCCAAGGGGTGCACGTTTAGTTTTTTTCCTTAACACTACACAGCTGATTCAAATTATCAAAGCTTGAAGATTAGTTGATTATTTGAATTAGCTCTGTAGTGCTAGGGGCAAAAACCAAAACGTGCGCCACTTTCGATTGAACTTTTATAGGCCTAACTATCAAAATATTTCGATGTCATCTCAACAGTTGAGAATATGGGTATAGCCAAGCCTAGGATACGTTTTGAAATAACAAAATCTCATAAAAGTAATTCGCTGTAATAGTTCCTATAATGCAGCAGCACTATTTCAAAAGAGTATGTATAAACTACGCATTGATGGTCAATGGATAATTTTTTTCTACAGTGAATTTTATTGAAAGTAATTTTATTGTCATTGCTAATGCATGATGGTTTTGTTAAAACAATCCAATTATCCAAAAAAGAACAGCATTGATCACCCGATGGTGATTCCATATTATCCATTTTACCATTACAGCACGTTATCACTACGTCAATACACCCCCCTCACCTTAAGAACCGTCGCCGTTTCTCCTGCTCCTCCTCCTCTCAGTCGTTTTATGCCCACCGAACTCCGGGCGCAGAGTCCGCTTTAGAGCGACGGGGAGAAAAGAGAGCACAATAGAATAGTTTGCCTTAACATAACATGCTATTTTGCTGCTATTCGCCTTCTGGAGTTTGAAATAGGACTATACGACGCGTGCACATTCACGGACCGAATAGTCTTATGATATTTTAATGCTACCGATAGAGGTTTCGGAAGGAGTGTGTTTCACCTCAAGGTATGTGCGTCTGCCGCCAACATCCAGAACGCGTCGACAGGTTGTCGGTGCATTGCCAACCTCAAGTCGCAGATATGTTGCAAATATAAAGTGTTTGGCATTTTTCAGCACATTTAACCAGGCCACCCCCTTTACGTGTCTTATTCTTCCTTGGAAATAGGAGTGATCCTACATCGGTTTCTCGATGTTATTATTTCAGAGGCTGATGGGAATCCCTACAAAGGTTTGACTTTTATCCAAGTGTAGGTTATGTGTTACATATTGCCTGTAACCTAATCTTCTATTTGACGAGCCTACTTCATTTCATATTTGTAGGCCTATCAACTTTAACATAGCATACTTTTAAATACCCAAATAGTTTGTAATATTTGACTTTAATATTTTGTTGAATAATATGGTTGTCGAGATAAATGTTCTGTCTTATTATAGGCTTGAGGTCCATAGTAAACCTTTAGTCCTTATCGATATTTTGAAATTATTCCGGGGTTTTCAGAGCTCTCATCAGGAACCCCGAGACCCCAGCCGGTTCCAAATGTAAACTATGCAAAGTTTTGGAACGGGCTGGTGTCTCGGGGTTCCGGATGAGAGCTCTGAGCTAGCACGCCTGATTCACCTGACCTCCAGACGTTGTGGAACGTGTGGGGGCCCCCGTTGATGGGTATGAAAAGTACTGGCCTATCTCATTTCTACCTGTATGATATTGATGATGATGGAGTCTCGCTCTTCATCGAGTTTGATACAGAGTATATCATTTGATATTAGCCACAACCTCGGTTGTAAGCCAATAGTCATAGACTGTTTTCTCTGCTACCGCACGGCAAGCGATACAGGAGCGCCAAGTCTAGGACCAAAAGGCTCTAACAGCTTCTAACACCCCAAGCCATATGAGACTGCTGAACAATTAATCAAATGGCCACCGGACTATTACATTGACCGCCCCCCCCCCCCCTCCATTTGTTTTGTACACTGCTGCTACTCGCTGTTTATTATCTATGCATAGTCACTTCACCCCTACCTACATGTAAAAATTAACTCAACTAACCTGCACTGTTGGTGCTTGTAAGTAAGCATTTCACGGTAGGTCTACACTTGTAATTCGGCGCATGTGACAAATAAAGTTAGATCTGATTTGATCTGAAAAGTCAATGTATACATGTCTTTCCAATGAGTTGTAGAAATGTGGGGTGGTATTAGCCCATAAAGAAATATACTATTTATCCAGTAGTAGCCTACACGTTTATAAACAGTAGCCTACACGTTTATATCAACATGTTGTGGATAATATAGGCTACAGGGTGACGCAAATTGAAAAAGGCAGTGGTAGCCTAGTTATGTGAATATAATGGGGGAAATATAAGGGAAAATATGAAATCAAATGTAGATTAGCCTTATTGTGAACGTGTGATGATGGTGCAGTAATAACATAGCTCCAAGAAAGTTGACGGCAGTACCAGCAAATGCGGTGCATATAGGTGATCTTTCATTCTTAGTACTATCTGCGATCCATGGGACATCCCTACCCTAAACCCTAATCTTAAACCCGACCCTTACCCTAACCTTAACCATAACCCGTACCTGTGACCCTAACCTTAACCTACAACTTCCGAGCACATTCCCCAGACTTTGGTGTTCACAGAACATATTGTTCTTCACCTATAAAGTTAACCAATGTGTAAAGCTTTGATATCCCTATCACCACACAGGGCCTAAAGATGTATATAGGCCTATGCGTTTTATTTAGAGGGGGTGGGGGTGAGACTAAACCAGGTGCTCCTTCAGTTTTGTCCTGTATATTATCGGTATAACATAAAGCTTATATGATAGTAGTTTAAGGATATACCGTTCTGGTCAACAGTATTTGTCTGCATTACACAGCTATGAATAATAGACATGAAATTGCAATTAGTTATGTGCTCTTCGAAATAGGCGAATAGAGACGCGCGCTTTGGCAAGCAAGGCAACAACAAGGCTCAAATTCTATGACATACAGTGTCCATTATAGCAGTTAATCGAAAACAAGAATATTCCATATTTGTTTTTCAAGTGATTTTATTGGTTTATGTGGTTTTATAATAGTATGTTATATCCTATCTTGTAATCACTGTTGTGATCATTTGGAATAATAATAAATTGAAATACATATTTTTGAAGTTAGTGGATACAGTCCTGTAGTCTATGCACATTAATAGGCCTAAATTATTTGATTTAGTAGGCTATTTTATACAAGGTCTAATAATTATTTCGATTTGTAATGACGGTGTAAATGAAATTGTAGCCTATGCATTCATATAGCCTAAATCAATAATGATTCACATTTCTTGATGATTTTTCAGGTTTTATTTTTTTTAATTACTTTAATTTTTATTCGAAGCAGTGACACCCTAATTCCTCCAATGAGAGCAAAGGTATCTTGAAAGTCTTTATCAGTTCAGTTCATAAACATGTAAACTTCATATTCGATTAAGAATTGTTATATTTTAACCCAATAATTGAGAATGTATCATTTAAAGCCTAGATCAATTTAAAAACCAAATAATGTATTTAAATTAAATCGGTCATTCAGAACAATTAGTTCCTTTCGAAATGTAGGGTATCGGCTGGAATTAGATTTAGGCGTTCTTAATTATAAATATTAATTAAAAAAAATTTTTTTTAAAGTCACTTAGATTTAGAATACTGTCGAATAATAGATAAACATGTTCACGCTATGTTGCAATAGGCCTATTGAATATAGTGCATTATTGAAATGTCACGATTTATGTAGATTAAGTTTGTGTTCATGGAATAGGTATGAGAAGTCCATTACTAAGTGTCGGGATTGAGCAATTCTATAGCCTACCACACCATTAACACCGTTAGTAATTATATTATCATATTATTATTATTCTATTAACAGTTATTAGCGTATTATTATTCATATTGGAATTATTATTCAAAGTATATTAATAAATCCCCATGCTTTAGTTGGAATTTTGAATTCATACATTTCTATGAATCGTATTCGACAAAATTATCTTTATTTATTTTAAATATCCGCTATTGCATTTTCCCTCTCCAACAACGGACTGGGATGGATTTGGGCCGTTTCTGGGTTTGTGTAGCGGTGTGGCGTCAGCAGGTCATGGGGTTTAATCCCGACCTGTTTTTGGTCAATATTAGGGCAAAACCAGATATCCGGTTCGACCCCCAATCTGACTTCGGGTATCATATATGCAAATAAATAAACATGAATAGGACCACACACCACCGTCGGCTCCAACGTTAAATCTCAGTGTGTCAGGTGTTTAAAACTCTGTTGAGTAGACCGAATTGAGTAACCTATTAAGCCTAGCACATTTATTTTTATTTCCTATGCATTTATCCATTCCGAGGCAATACTTGTATACGATTTTATTCCTGTTGCAATATGTGCGCATAGCAGGTCGACTGTTTATGTAATTAATTCATACATTTGAATATTAAATATGTTTTCAAGAGGACACCGAAATACAATATCCACGGTCATGTTTAGGCCTTAGCCTACGTGTCTTTCATTGACTTTTGATGCGTTTTATTTTCCCCTTAAAGTATATCCTCTTTCTCACTTTTCGGCGACAACAATCTGCCCTCAATTTTTTCCTTCTACACACTTGTTGACTGTAGGCTTGTATTTAGAGGGTAACTGTCCTTTTTTCTCTCTTCTCCTTCTCCTTCTCGTCCAGCGAACACGACGAAGGAAGGAGGGACGGGATGAAAACAGAGGAGACCCAATCATGTCTTCAGCAGCCTCCAGCCTCCACGCCATTCGGTGAGGAGTGAAATTGGACTGACATCTTGGGCCTGACTGGCACATAATTATTTTAACATTATAGTCCAATAATGAAATGAATATCCATTATAATGTCAAAGGTTATAGTGACAGAACGTTTTAAATTCTGAACTTTATGTTATAAATGTGAGAAATATATGATAAATATGTAATATATTTGATATGTGATACATTTGTATTGCTATTTTTGTCATAAAATAATTATGGACCTTGCCGGGAAGTAATATCGAATTAACCAAAAAAAATCCAGTTCTGCTTGACATTTACAGATTTGACCACACACACTATACCCTCCAATGACGTGGACTTCGATTAAGGCAGCCTCCGTATCTCTCTGATTCAGATGGTTAGGGTTCAATGCGGAAGACATATTTAGGTTGAATGCATTCAGTTGTGCAACTGACTAGGTATCCCCTTTGCCCTGTGTCCCCCTCTCCCCTCAGGTTCAGAACATATGGGCGGAGGGGGCGAGGTGTGCGCTGGGTGTGAGTCGCCCATTGCGGATCGCTTCCTACTGCGTGTCAACGAGCGCTCGTGGCACGAGACCTGCGTCAAGTGTGCGGTGTGTCTGAGCGCGCTTAGTGGGACATGCTACTGCAGAGACCTTCTGCTGTACTGCAAGCATGACTACGAAAAGTAAGAGAACGTCAATACTACTAAAATCCCAAAAGACACACAAACGTTAGAGTTTGCGTTGTCTTAATCAATGTATTTTGTCACCTAGTCCTTGTGCCACCCCTGAATCAGGTGTGCTGGTTTCGGGATAGAGCAAACTTGTGAAATGGCTCAGGGGCTTATAGGAACTGGTATATATGGAATATATGACAGAACATATGGAAAACGTGTCAAACTCATTCCATGGAGGGCCCAGTGTCTGCGAATTTCTGCTCCTCCCTTGAACTTGATTGATGAATTAAGGTCACATTAGTAAATAACTCCCCTCACCTAGTTGTCTAGGTCTAAATTGAAATCAAAAAAATAAAACCTGCAGACACTAGTCCCTGAATGTTTGGTGGGTATATACATGAAACGCTTGATTGCTATTAGTGTGGCAGTAAGCTAGCTCCACTTTCCTCTCTGATAAATGTGACTTGGTGTGGAGTTTCGATCAGTCTGGGGGGTCTGTTGGTCAGTCTATGTGTGGGTGTGTGTGCATGCATGTGTTCAACGTGTGTGTATGCATGTGTGTGTTCGTGGGTGTGTTTGTTTGTTGGTGGTGTGTGTGCATGCATGTGTTCAACGTGTGTGTATGCATGTGTGTGTCCGTGGGTGTGTTTGTTTGTTGGTGGTGTGTGTGAGATCCCCAGGGATGGATGGCTGAAGGACGTAGCCTGCAGGTCGTTATCATTCTTGTGAAAAGTGTCAGACGACTTCCAGGCACACAGACTCTCCCACTGTAGCAGACATCTGGATGAGAGAGGGGGAGTTGGAGGAAAGGAGAGAGAAGGGAGGGAGGGAGGGAGAGAGAGACAGACAGAGGGATAGGTGAAGGGGGATATATAGTGGAGAGGGTAGTAGAGAAGTTTTCAGTTACTGCTTCTTTGTAAATGCTTACTTAGCATGTAAATAATAAACAACTAAGATTAGTGTGTTTCGTTCCGGGGTAATTTGGGTGAGGTGTTAGTAGGGGGAATTGGAATGCGACAGATATGAAATGGTATTGAGGTAATGAGTTCACTGTCTCAGTCCCTCTAAAAGTGTCTGCTACTACAGTGCCTTCAGTAAGTAAGTGTGTCATAGTGTGTCATCAGTTTTCCCACATTTTGTTGTGTTACAAGGTGGGATTAAAATGGATTTAATTGTCAACGATCTACACAAAATACTCTGTAATGTCAAAGCGGAAGAACAATTTATAATATTTGTAAAACATTCATGAAAAAAAACACTACAGCTATGAGTCTTTCTGCACACTCTTTGCACACCTGTATTGTACAATACTTGCACATTATTATTTTTGAAATTCTTCAAGCTCTATCAAATTGGTTGTTGATCATTGCTGGACAGCCAAGTGTTGCCATAGATTTTCAAGACAATTTTAAGTAAAAATTGTAACTATGCTACTCAGGAACATTCAATGTCTTCTTTGTAAGCAACTCCAGTGTAAATATTTGGCATTGTGTTTTAGGTTATTGTCATGTTGAAAGGTGCATTTATATCGTGGTGTCTGTTGGAAAGCAGAGTGAACCAGATTTTCCTCTAAGACTTAGCCTCTGCTTAGCTCTATTCCGTTTCTTTTTATCTTAAAAAACTCCCTAATCCTTGCCGATGACGAGCATACCCATAACATGATGCAGCCACCACCATGCTTGAAAACGTGAAGAGTGGTACTCAGTGATGTGTTGTGTTGTATTTTCCCCAAACATAACGCTTTGTATTCAGGACATAAAGTACATTTCTTTGCCACATTTTTTGTAGTATTACTTTAGTGTTCTGTTGCAAACAGGATGCATGTTTTAGAATATTTTTTATTCTTCCTTCTTTTGACTCTGTCAATTAGGTTAGTATTGTGGAGTAACTACAACATTTTTGATCCGTCCTCAGTTTTCACTTGTCACAGCCATTATACTCTGTATCTGTTTTATAATTACCGTTAGCCTCATGGTGAAATCCTTGAGCGGTTTCCTTTCTCTCCGGCAACTGAGTTATGAAGGACGCCTGTATCTTTGTAGTGACTGGGTGTATACTATCCAAAGTGTAGTTAATAACTTCACCATGCTCAAAGGGATATTCAATGTCTGCTTTAAAAAAGAAATCACCTACCAATAGGTGCCCTTCTTTGCGAGGCATTGGAAAACCTCACTGGTCTTTGTGGTTGAATCTGTGTTTGAAATTCATTGCTTGGCTGATGAACTTTAAAGATAATTGTGTGTGTGGTACAGAGATGAGGTAGTCATCCAAAAATCATGTTAAACACTATTATTGCACACAGAGTGAGTCCATGCAACTTATTTTGTGACTTGTTCAGCACAAAGGGGTTTGAATACTTAGACTAAAGACAGTTCAGCTTTACATTTTTTTGTAATTTGTAGAAATGGATGAAAACATAATTCCCTTTAACATTATGGAGTATTGTGTGTAGACCAAGGACACAAAATCTCAATTTAATACATTTTAAATTCAGACTGTAACACAACAAAATGTCAAGGGGTGTGAATACTTTGACATATACAGTTTAGCTGTTACCCATGAGTTCAGGTGTCTGAGAAAATCTTGCTTATCGCATTCGATATATACATATAATTATTGAAAGTATAGAATGGGTGACCATGTTGTATTGTCTAACCTAGATCAAAGACTTAACCTATACAGAGTAGACTTGCTCCCATGTTGTAAGTAGGCTATAGAATGAGTGCCCCATCTTGAGTCTCTCATATAGAGATAGATTTGAGTGAAGGGAACACTAAAATAACACATCCTAGATCTGAATGAATTAAATATTCTTATTAAATACTTTTTTCTTTACATAGTTGAATGTGCTGACAACAAAATAACACAAAAATTATCAATGGAAATCAAATTTATCAACCCATGGAGGTCTGGATTTGGAGTCACACTCAAAATTAAAGTGGAAAACCACACTACAGGCTGATCTTTGATATAATGTCCTTAAAACAAGTCAAAATGAGGCTCAGTAGTGTGTGTGGCCTCCACGCGCCTGTATGACCTCCATACAATGCCTGGGCATGCTCCTGATGAGGTGGCGGATGGTCTCCTGAGGGATCTCCTCCCAGACCTGGACTAAAGCATCCGCCAACTCCTGGACAGTCTGTGGTGCAACGTGGCGTTGGTGGATGGAACGAGACATGATGTCCCAGATATGCTCAATTGGATTCAGGTCTGGGGAACGGGCAGGCCAGTCCATAGCATTAATGCCTTCCTCTTGCAGGAACTGCTGACACACTCCAGCCACATGAGGTCTAGCATTGTCTTGCATTAGGAGGAACCCAGGGCCATCCGCACCAGCATATGGTCTCACAAGGGGTCTGAGGATCTCATCTCGGTACCTAATGGCAGTCAGGCTACCTCTGGCGAGCACATGGAGGGCTGTGCGGCCCCCCAAATAAATGCCACCCCACACCATGACTGACCCACTGCCAAACCGGTCATGCTGGAGGATGTTGCAGGCAGCAGAACGTTCTCCACGGCGTCTCCAGACACATGTGCTCAGTGTGAACCTTCTTTCATCTGTAAAGAGCACAGGGCGCCAGTGGCGAATTTGCCAATCTTGGTGTTCTCTGGCAAATGCCAAACGTCCTGCACGGTGTTGGGCTGTAAGCACAACCCCCACCTGTGGATGTCGTGCCCTCATACCACCCTCATGGAGTCTGTTTCTGACCGTTGGAGCAGACACATGCACATTTGTGGCCTGCTGGAGGTCATTTTGCAGGGCTCTGGCAGTGCTCCTCCTGCTCCTCCTTGCACAAAGGTGGAGGTAGCGGTTCTGCTGCTGGGTTGTTGCCCTCCTACGGCCGCCTCCACATCTCCTGATGTACTGGCCTGTCTCCTGGTAGCGCCTCCATGCTCTGGACACTACGCTGACAGGCACAGCAAACCTTCTTGCCACAGCTCGCATTGATGTGCCATCCTGGATGAGCTGCACTACCTGAGCCACTTGTGTGGGTTGTAAACTCTGTCTCATACCACTAGAGTGAAAGTACCGCCAGCAAAACATCAGCCAGGAAGCATAGGAACTGAGAAGTGGTCTGTGGTCACCACCTGCAGAACCACTCCTTTATTGGGGGTGTCTTGCTAATTGCCTATAATTTCCACCTGTTGTCTATTCCATTTGCACAACAGCATGTGAAATTTATTGTCAATCAGTGTTGCTTCCTAAGTGGACAGTTTGATTTCACAGAAGTGTGATTGACTTGGAGTTACAATGTGTTGTTTAAGTGTTCCCTTTATTTTTTTGAGCAGTGTATATGTGTGTGTGTGTGTGTGTATATATACAGTGGGGAGAACAAGTATTTGATACACTGCCGATTTTGCAGGTTTTCCTACTTACAAAGCATGTAAAGGTCTGTAATTTTTATCATCGGTACATTTCAACTGTGAGAGACGGAATTGAAACAGAAATCCAGAAAATCGCATTGCATGATTTTTAATGAATTAATTTGCATTTTATTGCATGACATAAGTATTTGATACATCAGAAAAGCAGAAGTTAATATTTGGTACAGAAACCTTTGTTTGCAATTACAGAGATCATACATTTCCTGTAGTTCATGACCAGGTTTGCACACACTGCAGCAGGGATTTTGGCCCACTCCTCCATACAGACCTTCTCCAGATCCTTCAGGTTTCGGGGCTGTCGCTGGGCAATACGGACTTTCAGCTCCCTCCAAAGATTTTCTTTTGGGTTCAGGTCTGGAGACTGGCTAGTCCACTCCAGGACCTTGAGATGCTTCTTACGGAGCCACTCCTTAGTTGCCCTGGCTGTGTGTTTTGGGTCGTTGTCATGCTGGAAGACCCAGCCACGACCCATCTTCAATGCTCTTACTGAGGGAAGGAGGTTGTTGGCCAAGATCTCGCGATACATGGCCCCCATCCATCCTCCCCTCAATACGGTGCAGTCGTCCTGTCCCCTTTGCAGAAAAGTATCCCCAAAAAATGTTTCCACCTCCATGCTTCACGGTTGGGATGGTGTTCTTGGGGTTGTACTCATCCTTCTTCTTCCTCCAAACACGGCGAGTGGAGTTTAGACCAAAAAGCTCTATTTTTGTCTCATCAGAACACATGACCTTCTCCCATTCCTCCTCTGGATCATCCAGATGGTCATTGGCAAACTTCAGACGGGCCTGGACATGCGCTGGCTTGAGCAGGGGGACCTTGCGTGCGCTGCAGTATTTTAATCCATGACAGCGTAGTGTGTTACTAATGGTTTTCTTTGAGACTGTGGTCCCAGCTCTCTTTAGGTCATTGACCAGGTCCTGCCGTGTAGTTCTGGGCTGATCCCTCACCTTCCTCATGATCATTGATGCCCCACGAGGTGAGATCTTGCATGGAGCCCCAGACCGAGGGTGATTGACCGTCATCTTGAACTTCTTCCATTTTCTAATAATTGCGGCAACAGTTGTTGACTTCTCACCAAGCTGCTTGCCTATTGTCCTGTAGCCCATCGCAGCCTTGTGCAGGTCTACAATTTTATCCCTGATGTCCTTACACAGCTCTCTAGTCTTGGCCATTGTGGAGAGGTTGGAGTCTGTTTGATTGAGTGTGTGGACAGGTGTCTTTTATACAGGTAACGAGTTCAAACAGGTGCAGTTAATACAGGTAATGAGTGGAGAACAGGAAGGCTTCTTAAAGAAAAACTTACTGGTTGGTAGGTGATCAAATGCTTATGTCATGCAATAAAATGCAAATTAATTACTTATAAATCATACAATGTGATTTTCTAGATTTTTGTTTTAGATTCTGTCTCTCACAGTTGAAGTGTACCTATGATAAAAATTACAGACCTCTACATGCTTTGTAAGTGGGAAACCTGCAAAATTGGCAGTGTATCAAATACTTGTTCTCCCCACTGTATGTGTTGAGTCTCTCTATATATAGTGTGTACAGTTGAAGTCAGAAGTTTACATACACCTTACCCAAATACATTTAAACTCAGTTTTTCACAATTCCTGACATTTAATCCCAGTAAAAATTCCCTGTCTTATGTCAGTTAGGATCACCACTTTATTTTAAGAATGTGAAATGTCAGAATAATAGTAGAGAACATGATTTATTTCAGCTTTAATTTCTTTCATCACATTCCCAGTGGGTCAGAAGTTTACATACACTCAATTAGTATTTGGTAGCATTGCCTTTAAATTGTTTAACTTGGGTCAAACGTTTCAGGTAGCCTTCCACAAGCTTCCCACAATAAGTTGGGTGAATTTTGGCCCATTCCTCCTGACAGAGCTGGTGTAACTGAGTCAGGTTTGTAGGCCTCCTTGCTCGCAAACGCTTTTTCAGTTCTGCCCAAACATTTTCTATAGGGTTGAGGTCAGGGCTTTGTGATGGCCACTCCAATACCTTGACTTTGTTGTCCTTAAGCCATTTTGCCACAACTTTGGGGTCATTGTCCATTTGGAAGACCCATTTGCAACCAAGCTTTAACTTCCTGACTGATCTCTTGAGATGTTGCTTCAATACATCCACATAATTTTCCTGCCTCATGATGTCATCTATTTTGTGAAGTGCACCAGTCCCTTCTGCAGCAAAGCACCCCCAAAACATGATGCTGCCACCCCTGTGCTTCACGGTTGGGATAGTGTTCTTCGGCTTGCAAGCCTCCCCATTTTTCCTCTAAACATAACAATGGTCATTATGGCCAAACAGTTCCATTTTTGTTTCATCGGACCAGAGGACATTTCTCCAAGAAGTACGATCTTTGTCCCCATCTGCAGTTGCAAACCATAGTCTGGCTTTTTTATGGCGGTTTTGGAGAAGTGGCTTCTTCCTTGCTGTGTGGCCTTTCAGGTTATCTCGATATAGGACTTGTTTTACTGTGGATATAGATACTTTTGTACCTGTTTCCTCCAGCATCTTCACAAGGTCCTTTGCTGTTGTTCTGGGATTGATTTGTACTTTTCGCACCAAAGTACGTTCATCTCTAGGAGACAGAACGCATCTCCTTTCTGAGCATTATGATGGCTGTGTGATACCATGGTGTTTATACTTGCGTACTATTTTTTGTACAGATGAACGTGTGACCTTCAGGCATTTGGAAATTGCTCCCAAGGATGAACCAGACTTGTGGAGGTCTACAATTGTTTTTCTGAGGTCTTGGCTGATTTCTTTAGATTTTCCCATGATGTCAAGCAGAGAGGCACTGAGTTTGAAGGTAGGCCTTGAAATACATCCACAGGTACACCTCCAATTGACTCAAATTATGTCAATTAGCCTATCAGAAGCTTCTAAAGCCATGACATCATTTTCTGGAATTTTCCAAGCTGTTTAAAGGCACAGTCAATTTAGTGTATGTAAACTTCTAACCCACTGGAATTGTAAAACAGTGAATTATAAGTGAAATAATCAGTCTGTAAACATTTGTAGTAAAAATTACTTGTGTCATGCACAAGGTAGATGTCCTAACCGACTTGCCAAAACTATAGTTTGTTAACAAGACATTTGTGGAGTGGTTGAAAAACAAGTTTTAATGACTCCAACATACAGTGGGGCAAAAAAGTATTTAGTCAGCCACCAATTGTGCAAGTTCTCCTACTTAAAACGATGAGAGAGGCCTGTAATTTTCATCATAGGTACACTTCAACTATGACAGACAAAATGAGAAAAAAAATCCAGAAAATCACATTGTAGGATTTTTTATGAATTTATTTGCAAATTATGGTGGAAAATAAGTATATGGTCAGCTACAAACAAGCAAGATTTCTGGCTCTCACAGACCTGTAACTTCTCCTCTGTCCTCCACTCGTTACCTGTATTAATGGCACCTGTTTGAACTTGTTATCAGTATAAAAGACACCTGTCCACAACCTCAAACAGTCACACTCCAAACTCCACTATGGCCAAGACCAAAGAGCTGTCAAAGGACACAAGAAACAAAATTGTAGACCTGCACCAGGCTGGGAAGACTGAATCTGCAATAGGTAAGCAGCTTGGTTTGAAGAAATCAACTGTGGGAGCAATTATTAGGATATGGAAGACATACAAACCACTGATAATCTCCCTCGATCTGGGGCTCCACGCAAGATCTCACCCGTGGGGTCAAAATGATCACAAGAACGGTGAGCAAAAATCCTAGAACCACACGGGGGGACCTAGTGAATGACCTGCAGAGAGCTGGGATCAAAGTAACAAAGCCTACCATCAGTAACACACTACGCCTCCAGGGACTAAAATCCTGCAGTGCCAGACGTGTCCCCCTGCTTAAGCCAGTACATGTCCAGGCCCATCTGAAGTTTGCTAGAGAGCATTTGGATGATCCAGAAGAAGATTGGGAGAATGTCATATGGTCAGATGAAACCAAAATATAACTTTTTGGTAAAAACTCAACTTGTCGTGTTTGGAGGACAAAGAATGCTGAGTTGCATCCAAAGAACACCATACCTACTGTGAAGCATGTGGGTGGAAACATCATGCTTTGGGGCTGTTTTTCTGCAAAGGGACCAGGACGACTGATCCGTGTAAAGGAAAGAATGAATGGGGCCATGTATCGTCAGCAATGTATCCATGTATCGTCAGCAAGGGGCCATGTATCGTCAGCAAGGGCATTGAAGATGAAACGTGGCTAGGTCTTTCAGCATGACAATGATCTCAAACACACCGCCCGGGCAACGAAGGAGTGGCTTCGTAAGAAGCATTTCAAGGTCCTGGAGTGACCTAGCCAGTCTCCAGATCTCAACCCCATAGAAAATCTTTGGAGGGAGTTGAAAGTCCGTGTTGCCCAGCAACAGCCCCAAAACATCACTACTCTAGAGGAGATCTGCATGGAGGAATGGGACAAAATACCAGCAAGTGTGTGAAAACCTTGTGAAGACTTACAGAAAATGTTTGACCTCTGTCATTGCCAACAAAGGGTATATAACAAAGTATTGAGATAAACTTTTGTTATTGACCAAATACTTATTTTCCACCATAATTTGCAAATAAATTCATAAAAAATCCTACAATGTGATTTTCTGATTTTTTTTCTTCTCATTTTGTCTGTCATAGTTGAAGTGTACCTATGATGAAAATTACAGGCCTCTCTCATCTTTTTAAGTGGGAGAACTTGCACAATTGGTGGCTGACTAAATACTTTTTTGCCCCACTGTATATAGTGTACATATGATGAGTCTCTCTCTTTCTATATAGTGTGTGTACTGTGTATGTCTGTCTCTGTGAGAGACTTGGCACACGTCTTTACTTATGACCTTCAGAAGATCAGTAACAATGTTTCCTTGTGTTCCCTGCAGTCATTCCATCAGCACCACACACACACACTGTATGATAATTTGAAGTGAGTGAGTGTCTGTGTATAAGAATTTACTAGAAATTGTGGAAAGCTTAATATTGGAGGGAGGTATCTTTTTTTGCTGTAACCCTTTGCGGTCTGGAGTTGTGTGTGTGTGTGTGTGCTTAGGTGTAGATTCAACCAGTTTATACAAATGTGACTGGGTGCATCCAATGGCAATGTCCGCGATAGGTATAACACGGGGAGCCGCTTGCTGATTTGACAATTCCAACGCAGTTCCACGTCCGACATCGTCTAAATAAAACAATAATTATGCTATGCAGTTGTCGGTTATCGCGGGCTAAAGTGGATCTGATTGAATCGAGTACTTACTGTGTCATCCCCATAGCACTCTCATAGTGACCTTGTAATGGCCGACTGGGTCTCTTGAACCCAGATCTCCCAGTGTTAGTCCTAAGACTGTGTTAGCCCACTGAGCTAAGCCTAGGTATTAACTTGTGGAGCTAATCAGGATTTCAATTGTGAATTTGGAGGTGGGGGATTATGGTTGGAGTTGGATTTAGGGTTAGGGTTGAACCGGGATGTGGTCTTGAAGCCAGAGTAAGGGTAGTGGTTGAAGCTAGGGTAAGGGTAGTGGTTGAAGCTAGGGTAAGGGTAGTGGTTGAAGCTAGGGTAGTGGTTGAAGTTAGAGTAAGGGTAGTGGTTGAAGCTAGAGTAAGGGTAGTGGTTGAAGCTAGGGTTAGGGTAGTGGTTGAAGCTAGGGTTAGGGTAGTGGTTGAAGCTAGGGTTAGGGTAGTGGTTGAAGCTAGGGTAAGGGTAGTGGTTGAAGCTAGAGTAAGGGTAGTGGTTGAAGTTAGGGTAGTGGTTGAAGCTGGTGTAAGGGTAGTGGTTGAAGCTAGAGTAAGGGTAGTGGTTGAAGCTAGGGTTAGGGTAGTGGTTGAAGCTAGGGTAAGGGTAGTTGGTTGAAGCTAGGGTAAGGGTAGTGGTTGAAGCTAGAGTAAGGGTAGTGGTTGAAGTTAGGGTAGTGGTTGAAGCTAGAGTAAGGGTAGTGGTTGAAGCTAGAGTAAGGGTAGTGGTTGAAGCTAGAGTAAGGGTAGTGGTTGAAGCTAGAGTAAGGTTAGTGGTTGAAGCTAGGGTTAGGGTTACTCATTACATGAGGAGCATGGTTCCACTCTGCTGAGCCCTGCTGTTTGCCTCCTCCCGCTACAGTATCTCCGTCTAGCCATTGTTTTCAAATATTTTCATATTAGTCCTTTTTCTTAGGCGAGAGTTGTGTGTGTGTTTTTATTACACACATACAGACTCTCCAGTATCCCCCAATCACACTCTGATACACACTTCCCACAGAGCAACAGAGAGCAGAGTCTCCGGGCTGTCCTAGGTCTCAGACCAATAAAGGCCCTGCGCCCCTGGGGCCCGGCGGGCGACTAGAGCCTGGAGGAGCCTGGAGCCCAGGTTCGATATCAGTCTAAAGTGGGGGGCTCTGAGGCCTATCTACACCCCCCGCTCACCAGGCAACAGATAGCCTGCTCCTACTGCACACACATATGGGTTGGATATCAACATGTAGAACACTACAGTGGATATCACTGTATCACGATAGGTGGTGGTATTGTTGGTAAAAACACCATTGATGTTTTTAGTAGTAGAGACAGTGGAGAGAGACAGGAAATGAAAGTTAGAGGTTTGTGTGGAAAGTATGGCGGGACTGGGATTCGATTCCACACTCACTCAGGCATCTACACACAAGGTGGTAGCGCAGGTAACTGCTAGACCCAACACTCTGGCCCCTCAATGCTGGCTCTAATAGGGTGGGAGACATGGAGACCCTGTCTGGAGAGGGGAGACTCCCACAATCACACGGGAGCGGAGACCCCAAGAGTCACAGCCAAGACCAACGTTCACTGACCAAACAATCTCTCAAACTGCCAGGCCAGGAGCCCACCTTCTCATCTTACATGGTTATATGTGGAATCACTGTTGTCCTATGCTGGGATTGAGAACAGAGAAATCATGTCTTCCACACAGATACAGTATCTCTCCCACCCATCCCCCTTATCCTCCTCCCTATCTCGCTCCTCCTCTCTCCATTATCTCGTTCATCACTGTCTGGTTTGTAATAATATTTCTCGATTCCAAACCTCATTTCCCTCTCGTTGAGATTGATAGCAGTGATGACACCAATCAGTTTATCTCTCTGTTTATCCCTCGTTTTCTCTTAATCGTCTCTCAGCTCAGCGCCTCTTTGCGTCTCAGGATGGGAGGAGAGGGAGGGTGGGATGGAGGGAGGGGGTTGATTGGACACAGCGCTAATTACCAAATCTACTCAGCCACTCCAGTGATGGCAAGCCTAAGAGAATAACTATATACTCTCAGTACCAGTATATAGTTATATTCTGTATATACTGTAATATACAGTATAACTGTGCTAGGAGATGGATAATTAGTTAGTATGCACAGTGGAGGGAATGGGTTAAATCAAGACATTCTACGCCATACTGCTAAAACATATACTGCTAAAACATATATGCCAAAACCCACAAAGCGGATTGATCAACACAACTGCAGCAAGCCTACTGTGCAATGGAGTACATAGTCTGAACCGAAGCATAACCTATTGCAGCCAATGATATCCACTCTGAAGAATACTCACTTTTTTTGTAGAATTGTTAGAAATTCATCCCATGTGTTTGCACTCACTATAGTTCAGTCTGAGGGGTTGTAGGAGTGCGTTAGGGATATATTGTTGGTCTTGGCTCATACATGGTTGTCCACAGGGGGTATGGGCAGGCAGACAGACAGACAGACAGACAGACGGACAGACAGACAGACACAGACAACTTTAGTACTCCATATCCATACTGAGGAGTAGTATTGTGGTTTTTAACACAATGTCTTGTCTCCATCTGAAATTACACTAAATGGCATTAAAGTATTTCACTATAGTGCACTATATAGGGAATAGGTTACCATTCTGGTCAAAAGTAGTGCCTCTATATAAGTAAAATTGTGCTATTTCAGACACACTCCTTCTCTTCCACCAGACACACAGTAAGGGTTCTTACGTCACCTCCCAGCTCAGGTCAACAGGTGATGAAAGAGGTGTGAAAGAGAGAAGAGGTAGGAAGAGAAAATGGATGGAGAAACAGAACCTTACAGTGATACATTTATATCAAGGCATGCATTGTGCCAAAACAATACAGAGAGAAAGGACATAAAGAGAACAGAGATGTGACTAAAAATGAGGAGAAGTTGGAGAAAGTTGATAAATTGCAGATGGGGAGTGAGAATGGGATAAAAGCAAGAGAGAGCATAAAAGAGAGAGATTTAGGAGAAGAAGACAGAAGAGGAGGAAGGTGAGGTGTGAGCCAAGGTGTGTCTGTGTCACCCCCCAGTAATATTGCCACAGTTTTTGCATAATGCCCGATGAGTCCCCCATCATCTGGCCTCCCCCACAACAATTTCATTACAGACAGCTAATAAATGTTTCATGGAAGAACAAGCTGCTCGCCTCGACGTTATTAAATCTGAGATAATAAAAGAAGAAGAGCGAGAGAAAAAAAGAGAAAAGAAAAGATGGGGGGTGGACCTGAGAGAGGGAGGGAGGGAGAGAGGCAGAGAGAGAGCGGTGTCAACATTCTCAAATCGGGGGGCTGTATCTCCTGTTTCTGGGGCAACGAGTCTCCTCCCCTCCCCAGTCTTCCTCCACCCTCCCCCTGCATCCCGCACCAGAGAGAGACAGGAAATGAGAAACCGCCAGACAGGATATTGCGTTCTGGTGGCCTGGGGATTAGCTTTTATCTAAACACACACACACACACACACACACAGAATCATCCATGTCCTCACACATATCACATTCCTCTCACACTCTCCCAAGCATCAAGCACAGTGTTCTGCACAGTTTTCAGTCGTTACTCTTTGCAGGTATATTACATTTTTTCATGTTATGCCATATCTGAACTGTCATTAAAGGGTAGTCTTTCAGTCGAGATCAGAGTATGGAATATCTAAAGTATTATTGTGAACAGTGTAAATAGTTAGGAGTCTATGGAGAGACTGGTATGCTAGTCATTAGTAATAGACCTTGATATTGTATTTTATACTAATCAGAGAGTCATTCATACTGTATACCTCAAAATGTTTGGAAATCAAATAAGACTGTCTGATGCACGTTGTCTATAAGTATATGATCAATATACCACGGCTAAGGGCTGTCAGCCAATCAGCATTCATGGCTCAAACCAACCAGTTCATAAAAGACTGTGTACGACGAGTATGACAGAAGTTATTTTTACTGCTCTAGGTACGTTGGTAACCAGGTGAATGCTTAGCAGAACAGGTAAATGGTCCAATTCACGCACTTATCAAGAGAACACGTGGTTATCCCTACTGCCTCTGATCTGGCAGACTCACTAAATATAAATGCATTGTTTTTAAATTATGTCTGAGTATTGGAGTGTACCCCTGACTATCTGTACATTTTAAAAACATGAAAATGGTGCCATCTGTTTTGCTTAATATAAGGAATTTGAAATTATTTATACTTTTACTTTTGATACTTAAGTATATTTTAGCAATAACATGTACTTTTGATACTTAAGTATATTTAGAACCAAATACTTTACTGGTTGACTTTTACTTGGGTAACTTTATATTAAGGTATCTCTACTTTTACTCAAGTATGACAATTGGGTACTTTTTCCACCACTGCTCGGGGGTTTGTGATATATGGCCAATATACACTACATGACCAAAAGTATGTGGACACGTGCTCGTCGAACAGCTCATTCCAAAATCTTGGGCATTAATATGGAGTTGGTCCCCTCATTTGCTGCTATAACAGACTCCACTCTTCTGTGAAGGCTTTCCACTAGATGTTGGAACATTGCTGCAGGGACTTGCTTTCATTCATCCACGAGCTTTAGTGAGGTCGGGCACTGATGTTGGGCGATTAGGCCTGGCTCGCAGTCGGCGTTCCAATTCATCCCATAGGTATTAGATGGGTTTGAGGTCAGGGCTCTGTGCGGGCCAATCAAGTTCTTCCACACCAATCTTGACAAACCATTTCGTATGGACCTCGCTTTGTGCACGGGGGCATTGTCATGCTGAAACAGGAAAGTGCTTTCCCCAAACTGTTGCCACAAAGTTGGAAGCACAGAATCGTCTAGAATGTCATTGTATGCTGCAGCATTAAGATTTCCCTCCACTGGAACTAAGGGACCTAGCCCGAACCATGAAAAACATCCCCAAATCATTATTCCTCATCCACCAAAATTTACACTTGACACTATGCATTCGGACTCAGGAGCATTCTCTCCCAGATTCGTTCGTCTGACTGCCAGATGGTGAAGTGTGATTCATCACTCCAGGGAATAAATTTCCACTGCTCCTGAGTCCAATAGCGGCAAGCTTTACACCACTCCAGCCAACGCTTGATATTGCGCATGGTGATCTTAGGCTTGTGTGAGGCTGTTCGGCCATGGAAACCCATTTCATAAAGCTCCCGACGAACAGTTATTGTGCTGACGTTGCTTCCAGAGGCAGTTTGAAACTCGGTAGTGAGTGTTGCAAATGAGGATAGACAATTTTTGCACGCTATGTGCTTCAGCACTCAGCGGTCCATTCTGTGAGCTTGTGTGGCTTACCACGTCGCGGCTGAGCCATTTTTGCTCCTATACGTTTACACTTCCCAATAACAGCACTTACAGTTGACTGGGGCAGCTCTAGTAGGGCAGAAATTCGATGAACTGAGTTGTTGGAAAGGTGGCATCCTATGACGGTGCCATGTTAAAAGTCACTGAGCTCTTCAGTAAGGCCATTCTACTGCCAATGTTTGTCTATGGAGATTGCATGGCTTGTGTGCTCGATTTTATACACCTGTCAGCAACGCGTGTGGCTGAAATAGCCAAACTAATTTGAAGGGGTGTCCACACACTTTTGTTCCACGGCTAAGAGCTGTGTCCAGGCATTCCGTGTTGAGTCGTGTGTAAGATCAACTCTTAGCTGTGGTATATTGGCCATATACCACACACCACCTCGGGCCTCATTGCTTAATTATAATAAGGTATACCACCTTATTGTATCGCAACAGTGGGATTTACATACGCTTTTAGGGGAACTCATACACTTATGTAAGCTTTATGGATCTAAACGTGTGATAACTATACAACAGAACAGATTAACAGGAATTACGTTTACTCTCATGGGTGGCTAAAAAGAACTATCTGAAAGCAACAACCCTACTAAACTAGGCCTCCAGTCTAATGATCTGACCTGCTGGAACAATAACCCAGCACCAGTGACCCAGCAGTTTTTAAAGAAAACAACCCAACCAAGTGACCAAACACCTGCAACCCAGCAGTTGGGTCAACCAAACAACCAAGCATTTTTTTTGTGTATGTGTCTGTTTTTGTATGCGGGCATCTTAGTGTGTGTGTGTGAGTCACGAGCGTGTGTGTGTGTGTGTGTGTGGTGGCGGCGGGGGGAGCTGTATTGTGGGGAATGCTGGGAAATTTTAATAACACAGAAGCAGTGCAGGGAGATTTAATAAAAGGAGATGATGTGATTACTGAACCCTGGCTCTGAGCCATCCTGCCTCACAGTGCAATATCCGCTCACACACACACTTGAACGTGCACACACACGTGCACGTGGACACACACAATCACACACACATGCTCACACACCAAAATAAAATTATACTAAAGCTATACTAAGATTGTAACATCCAGATTCACTGTAAAGATACCATACCCACAACCTCACCCAAGCTTACATTTCCAATATGCTAAAACAAACATTCACTGATAGCTGACAATACAAAACCCAATACACATTTTCACTAATCCATTCACATGGATGGACACATACCGAACATGCAGGAGCAAGCAGCTCCACATACACATCAACATCAACATACAACTAACACATGCATAACATAGTCTTTGCTGAGATCTGAGGACTTGCATTCGCTCCCCAAGCTAACCCACTGGGGTTCGAACCCAGTCAATCTCATGGGTGCCGTGAATTGGGGAGGTCAAAGTGCCAAGCAGGGTAAAATCTAACTCCGTTTGCTTACGAATGCTTGTGATAATTTCGGAGACACCTATATAGGCTTTATAAAGGGTTTATGAAGGCTTCATTATGTTTTGTCTAAAGTGGGACCATTCATCTTGATAGCAGCCATGAGCCATTTCTCCTCTCCCTGGGTTATTGGGGATGCGTCCCAAATGGCACCGTATCCCTTATATAGTGCACTACTTTTGACCAGAGCCCTTTGGGCCTTGGTCAAAAGTAGTGCACTATAAAGGGAATATGGTGCCATTCGGGACAGAGGTGGGTGGGTCTATTGTGAATTACACTTCTATTAGGGGGATTAGACTGATCTACTTAGAGACCTCCCTCAGTGACCATTGCCTTCAGTTTCCAAGTTTATTAAATTCTACAATATGTGGCACTATGAAATGGGATTAATAACCAAAAATCAGGACTTAAACACTGCAGAGGAATTGTGGTCTGGTGACCGTTCTCCCATGTCGCCTTTTATGTTGAGTCAATTCTGGCAGTATAAAATGGATTTAAAAAACAAACTAGGATTTAAAGGGGAAATCTGCAGTTCAAATAACAAAGCCGGCACCCTGCCAATGATTTTGTAAATAGCTGAAGGATGGAGAAATGTAACTACTCTCAAATGTATACAGAGCTATTGATGCAAGGACTGACCATCCATGAGATCAAATGTATAGTTTTAACCAATATTTTGAGGCTATCCCGTGTCTGTTTACAATTACTTTGTTTACAAACAAAGCAGTAAAACAATCTTATATTTTGGGTAAGGATAACAATTCAACTAAGCTCATGAGGCATAAGTTATTTTCTTCAATAATTAATGTGTATATGTTGTGAATGTTAAAGTTAAAAAAATAGCAGATTTCCCCTTTAAAATAAAAAATTCTGGTTTGCCATTTTCGGGGCTATTGGATGAGATATTTTACTTACAATTGCTGTAGGCAATGAGGCAATTAAGAGGAGGCACTTGAAATAACTTTCTGTGTGTTGTGGACAGAGACAGCTCGGTATAATGGAGTGTGAAGTGAATTGATAGTCGTGGTGGTGGTGTTGCCTGGATTAGTGTTGAAGTGGTACTCCCCGATCTGTGTGTGTGTGTGAGTATGCGCACGCATGTGTGTAAGTGTGTTTGGCAAGTGAGTATGTTTGGTTAAGTAAGTATGTGTGACGGTGGTGGGCTGTGATTGGGGTAATTTTCGGGAGTGTTAGCTAGTTTGGCAGACAGATGGATTGAGAGAGATTATCCGTGGCAGCTGTGGTTCGGACAGGACAAGATCACAGATTAGGAGCTCTAATGTGCCGACCTGGCTCACTCTCCTCTCTTCACCTCTTCCCCTCTCCGCCCTTCAGATTTGGGGTACTAACACCTTCCTCTTACCCAGCCTTAACACTTCTCTCCTTCCCTCTAACTTCCTCCCTCTATCTCTCTGTCCCTAGTCATCCTGTCACTTTCTCATCTCATCCAGTCATCCCTTGCTCAACAGAAACATTTTTCTCTCTATGGTCTCTCTCTTTCTATGAGCTCTAAGTCTCAATAAGTCTCTGCACAGCAGACCTATTGTTTGCAGTCTTGTTTAATGACCCAGGATTTCCTGTGTCAATATGTCATCATATGCTTAGGCGTGTGCAGGTGTGTGTTTTAAATATGCTTAGATATTGTAGAAATGTATATGGAAGTACTCACCGTATATTGATGAGTAACCTTGGTTTCCTGTAAATATATGTGAGAGTTTGTGGGTTGGTTAGGCTAGAGAGACCGATAAAGAAAGAGGAAAGAGTGTGTGTGTGTGTGTGTTTTGGTGTGTAAAAGAGAGAGGAGAGCGAGAGAGATTAACCCCATGCTATGGCCAATCCCTGGTTATGAGTTTACAGCGTCTGTCTGGGCATCGCACTGTTTAAACAACAATCTAATTAATCCTGTCTTTATTAGTTTCACTGAACTGTGGAGGGAGGGAGCGAAGGAGAATGGAGGGGGGGGGGGAATTGGGAATCCTGTCAGAAAATACTCGAGAGCGATAGAAGAAGGGGGGATAGAGGGATAAAACAACTGGAATTCAAGAGGAATTTAAAAGCAGGAGTTTGGGGGCCTTTAAATTGAATTGATATGTTGATGAGAAGAGAATGAAGAGTGGGAGAAAATGAAAGGGGTGGGACACATGAGAGTAGTGGTGAATGAACAAAAAGAAAGTAGACCACGAATGAGTGTGTGAACTGTTAAAAAAACTGTCCAAGCACGATACATGTTTCACATGTTCTCTTTTAAATCCTACTAATTGTGAATAGTAGGTAATGATGGGCTGTACCAGCTCGTTCAATATTGATGTAAAGAATTCGTAAAAAAACTAGAATCCACCAACACTTCAGTGCAGGCTCCCTACATGTCAGTTGACTACTGCCCCCAAGTGTCATCAGTGAAGAACGACATTCTAAAGCATTACCATGTAGATGTTAGCTATGTTACATGTTCAAGTTTTAAGTTATGGGAAATGCTGATGTGACATTTAATTAGATACCGTACACAGGTTTGATTGAGAATCTTCACAGGTGCAAATGAGGTCTAATCTTTCAGGCAATCTGTCTCTGCCTTTGGGTGCGTTCCATGTTGTCTTTAATTCAGTCGCTCGGCACATCTCAGAGGACTGCTAATATCATGTTAGTGAGAAATTACAACAACTCCTGCAAGCGATGTGAGACCTGATCATCTGCAGCCCAACTACAAAAGAGACGGTTTGGAAGGACACCTCAAATGAGGCCTTAAAATCTCTGTGCTGCTGTGTGGTCAAGACGGTGTCTTCTGCACATCTCAGAATATTACTTGATCATATTCCTACTGTGATTCTAGAGACATTAAACATCTTCAAGACTGCAAAAAAGACAACCTGGAACACACCCGACTGCAATAAAGACAACTTATCTATTACACACTGGAACTTTCTCCCCTCTGTCCCTATAGGCTGTTTGTCAGGAAGTGCAGTGCGTGCCTGCAGGTGATTGGGCGCTCAGAGCTGATCATGCGTGTGCTGGGGCAGGTGTACCACCTGGGCTGTTTCAGCTGCTGTGAATGTGAGCGCCGGCTGCAGCGCGGAGACGAGTTTGTCCTGAAGGAGGGACAGTTGCTCTGCAGGGGAGACTACGAGAAGGAGAGGGAGATGCTGGCTGCCATCAGCCCCACACCCACTGAGTCAGGTAACAGGAAAAGACAGGGCAACCAACAAATCAATCAATCAATCAACCAACCAATACAATCACTGGATGGCACTTTGTTATGGTACAGAAAGTGCAGGAGATTACATAATTACACAGTGATAACCTAATGACTTGTTTTTTAATTGGGATTCACTACCAGGCACCATTTGATACCAGTTTGTCTGTCAATTGAAGATCCTATTGTCTCTCTCCACACCCCTCAGTGAAGAGTGAGGATGAGGATGGTGGGGGCGGTTCTGTAGGGGGGAAGGGCGGCGAAGGGAAGGACCACAAACGGTCAAAGCGACCACGCACCATCTTGACCACACAGCAGCGCAGAGCTTTCAAGGCCTCCTTCGAGGTGTCCTCCAAACCTTGCAGAAAGGTAAGCAGACCAGGCGTAACACGGTTTATTTATTTTGTTCCTTCTCTCTTTCACTTTTCTGTCTCTCTTTTTTTCTCTCACACACGGACAAATACACACACTGTCCCATTTAGTGTCATGGCTTAATTTATCTTATCTTCAGGTGAGAGAGACACTGGCAGCTGAGACCGGGTTGACGGTTCGAGTCGTGCAGGTGTGGTTCCAAAACCAGAGAGCAAAGGTGAGATATTTGACCTGTCCTGAATCGCCACTCCCCCCGCCCATGACACTAATATAACACTAATCATGAATCTAACGGCGCAATTGCTCTGAAACCGCATGCTAACATTTATTTTAAAGGCTAAAGCACAGTTAAAAGGATAGTTCACCCAAATAACAATGCAATTTTGGTGAACTATCCTTCTAATGAACGACAGAGCAATAGCGCCATTGGGTCCATTATCAGTGTGCCAGTGTGTGTTGGTCCTGTGCGTTGCAGATGAAGAAGATAGCTCGCAGGCAGCAGCAACAGCAGCAGCAGCAGGAACAGGAGCAGCTGGGAGGGTCCAGGAGAGGGCCGACCAGGGGGGGGAGACAGAGCAACGATGACAGTGAGGGTAAGAGAGGGGAGAACAGAGCAGGGGTTTCCCAAAAGCCTTGTAGCTAACTGGTACTTAACTCGCGGGACGGTAGATATAGAAGTGCATAATTTGACAATTTTTGGTCATTCATGCACAGGAAGATTAGTCTTTCGCTACAAAAGTAACAATTAAACAGTAGCTTGCGCCAAAATAGCTACGTTTCAGGAAACTCACCTCAAGGCAGGTGAAACAATGTCTCTGGAGGTAAAGGAGCAGGACGAGAGGAAGAGATGCAGGGATTGATTCATGTTCTGTCTCTCTCTTCCCAGACGGTTCTAGTGGTCACGGATTGGACGGTCTATTGTCGTACCCTTCGTTGCCACGACAGCAGCTACTGGCTCTGGACCCCAACATCTACGGAGGAGAGCCCTTCCGCCATGGCCTCACACCCCCTCAGCTGGGCTCTGAACATCTCCACTCCTACGGTGAGAGAGAGGGAGAGAAACATAAAAAGAGAGTGAGATGGACAGACGGACCAAACAGACAGACACACTAACTCTATTTCTCCCTTTAGATTCAGAGACTGTGTTCCACGATCTGGACAGCGACGGGAGCCTCAGTCACCTCGGCGACTGTCTCCTGGCAGTGGCGGACAGTGGGCTCCTGGCAGGGCGGGTGGGAAACCCCATCGACCGCCTCTACTCCATGCAGAACTCCTACTTCACATCCTGACCCCTCACCCTTGATCCCTGACTCACTCCACTAATCAACACTCAGAGAAGCAGTTAATGGCCAGTTATCCTACTAGACCCAGAAGGTCATCACACCAACCATGCTTGAGCTGGGTCCATATCCATGTCTGACCAGGCTTATTCTACATGACCAAGTAAAAGCATAATAGGAAACACCTGGTCATGTTCTGTAGGGAGGAAACCTTAGGAGTGAAATAGGGATGTCGACTTATCCACTAAGAACACGTTTTTCCATACCAAACACGACCCAGGTAGCCATTTAAGGTCTCAACTATGACGTAGGGCGTGAACTAAATCTGGCTTGCCCGTTACTTACTTAAACTGCATACTGTGTACTAATCATATTACATACCATTTAGAACATTGTGTTTAGTACAAACGTATGCAGTAAGCAACAAATATCAAAACACTACTCATCCATACTGAGAAGGCATCATCGAATGCGCAATCCCTTTTGTCCCCTCATCTGATTATCAGTTGTTGTCGAACACGCGGGTGTGAAAAGACGATTATCTTCCTCAATAGTGCCTAGCGAATTCTACTAGATGGAAAGCCAAAATGAGTATGACATCCGGGCATTTAAAGTACACTAGCTCTTCAAGATTTCACATACTATAAAACTTTTTTTCACATACTCAAACATCCTACTATTTAGGACGCAAGTATGGGTATTCGGACACGGACACTCTCTTTTGCTTGATCCCAACGTCCTACCTGTAGCAGACAGATGTGAAATCCTATGACATCATACTTTATCTGATACTCTCTCATTTGTTTCATATAAAGGAGGGGAGGATTGCCCAGGAAAGCTTAAATCAAGAGCAGTTAAAGTATTTTGAAGAGAAGAAATACTATTTGAATCCAGGTCTGTGTGTTTGTGAGTCAGAAACCTATGTTACTTATTAGGTTGCTAATGAATGGGGAATGTTTCATTAATTTAGCTCATGATCTGACCTGCTTATGGTGTCCACATGGTTAGGGAGTCTTCTTGGCAGCTGGGTTTCGGAGCAGAGTGAAGACCCCTACCAGAGAGGTTACAGCAGGCTAGGGGCAGAGCTGCCACCAGAACATGATTCAACCCAAAAAAACGTTGTATTGGAGATGGCCACTGGTTCATAGCACGGATGGGGTCAATTCAGCCAAATCAGAAAGTGAATGGAAGTTGAGCCTAAATGAATGACTGGAATAAAGGTACAGGTAGATCTGGAGGAACAGCTTTCATTATAGGTTGAGATGAGTTGAAGGATACAGAGTGGCACGCTCGATTTGTATGTGAATGAGTGAAGTATGTGGGTTAGGTAACTTAGGTCTAGAGTTTGCGCTCAGGTTAGTGTGTTAGAATTTTTAGCAATGTTATAACAGGAAATTATTTACACATCACTCTAACCCCCTGATTAGTTCACATTAGTCAACATAGCGAAAGGAGATATTTAGACTATAGATACAATCAGGGTCCTATAGAGTAGGCTAACAGGGTCCTATAGAGCAGCACTTCTCAATCTTGGTCCTGGGGACCCAAAGGGGTGCACATTGAAAAGAGAGCGAAAGAAAAAAGAAGCAATGTTATGCCTGGTCTGCTTACCTTTCTGCATGGTTTGGAGGACACCTCGAAGGAGGCCTTGAAAGCTCTGCGCTGCTGTGTGGTCAAGATGGTGCGTTGTCAGGTGCGAAAGGAAAAAAACTAAAATGTGCACCCCTTTGGGTCCCCAGGACCAGGATTGAGAAACACCACTACAGAGTAGGCTGACAGGGTCATTCGGAGAACCTTATAAAGGAAACAGGGTTGTGTAAAGGAAAGTGTAACGCTTTCATGTAGCTCTGGTTCAGGGGTTTATGTGGGGCTTGCTTGGGAATGCTCAGCATCAGCAAGCCGTATGTTATAACATGGACCAGAGCTAGCCTTCATGTAATTATTTCTTTGATACTGTGAAAGTATTCACTAATAAAAAGGTGCAGGAGTTTGTCCTTGGCTGGAAAAACTCTAGGCCCTAACTAAAATGTAGAAGTTGAATACTAATTGGTGTGTAACACTTAAGTAAAAAGTATGATTAGGCCCAGGAGTCTTTCCTGGTCAGGTCATGTGGTCAGGAAAACTACTGGCCCTAGCTACGATAAACAAGTATGTGTTCCAATGTAAAATAATTGTGTTAATATTATTGTTGTTACAATGAATAATACAGTACTACTATAGGTATAATCACTGTAATTATTTATCTTGGATCGAAAAACACACCTTACAATAGACGTTGTTCAATATTTTGTACTCTTATGGTTAAGTATTTATGTTGTAGCATGAGCTGTGTGCCACACTTTCAAAATGTAAATAATTATTACTATGAACATAGTACTGATGATAGTATTTTCCTATAGCTTATACCCACACTGGGACCATCTTGTGGAGTCCGCTTCCTGTATGATTTCTCATAATTGACTGATGATATATTTTTTTTACAGTATAGTATTTACGTGGATATAATTTATTGTGGGATACATTTCTCTGGAAGGTATGAGAAATTCTTATTCTTAGATTGTCTGAAAGAAATTGTTCCAAGTTTTTGTTCTGTGACCGATTCCAGTGTATGTGCTTTTTGCGTGTAATGTCACCTTTCTTCAATATAACCTGTCAATTCAGTCAGACTAAATATGCCTACATTATTCTGAGTATGTGTAAGATGCTGATGATGCAAGGCTTCTTCTGCTACACGGAGTGCACAAAACATTATGAACACCGGCTCTTTCCATGACACAGACTGAAGAGGTGAATCCAGTTGAACTATGATCCCTTATTGATGTCACTTGTTAAAATGAAGAGGAGACATGTTAAAGAATGATTTTTAAGCCTTGAGACATGGATTGTGTAGGTGTGCCATTCAGAGGGTGAATGGGCAAGACAAAATATTTAAATGCCTTCGAACGGGGTATGGTAATAGGTGCCAGACGTGCTGGTTTGTGTCAAGAACTGCAACACTGCTGGGTTTTTCATGCTCAAGTTCCCCGTGTGTATCAACAATGGTCCACCATCCAAAGGACATCCAGCCAACTTGACAACTTTGGGAAGCATCTCTGTGGAACGCTTTAGACACCTTTTTAGAGTCCATGCCCCGACGAATTGAGGGCAAACGGGGGAGGTGCAACTCAATATTAGGAAGGTGTTCTTAATGTTTTGTCACTCAGTGGTATGATAGAGAGCTATAATGTAATTGTAGAAAAGAGCCTCTGCATGTTGTTTGTGTCAAAGTGTTGACCTTTTTGAAGACGGACAATTCTAAGGAAGAAACTCTCCACTTGATTGCGTCTACCTCAGCCTTTAATAATTGAAGCAGAAAAGGTGGCCTGTTCCGGTTAGTAGTCAAAGGGAACATAACTCAACATCCTCCCCCTCGTCCGTCTCTCTATGGTCACACAGATTATAACTCCACAGCCTCCACCTTCTCCATTTTCCTGGGCTCTGTTCCCTCCGGCCAGTGGAAAGCCTCTTGTTTCATCCCCCTTCCTTCCACCTTTCCTTAGCTCCTTCAAATTCAAACTTTCCAGCCACCTTCCCCTCCTTCCTGTGCTCCCTCCTTTCCCTCAACAAGTGAGTAGCCAAGGAGAGATGTGTGGGAGAGATAGCATACATTCCACGGTTGAATATGACTCATTCCAACCTGAAGAAAATGAGCGTGGGAGCGAGAAAGGGGCACCATAACATCAGAGTATGTATCCAAACTGGATGAGTAATAGGACTGAAATATAGGAGTTTAATGATAAACTTCCCCCAAAATAACATTTACAAGAGACCACTACACCGCAAACCAGGGATACTTGGATAACACGCAGTTGTGCACAGATATGCTGCGGAGTGAGGTTGCAAAGCTAACTCCGTTACACACATTCATTCTCAATATAAATTGTAGAGGAAAAGAGAACCATTTATGCTGCTACCCGAGGTTACTACAGTGTTATAAATATGTATTACACACAACCTGCTGCACAGTGAATATTTTCACATATAGAAAAGAGGACACCTCTGAATCCCATTGTCCCAGTGTATGTCAGAGAGCTGTAGCATCGAAGAGTTATTAAATAACTTCAAGAAATAACCTGTCTTGAGTCTTGACGGTCTCAGGCAGAAATCAGTCCCAGTAACTTGTAAATGTCTAACATTCCGAGTTCTCTTGACAAATCCTAAAGTAGCCATGGACAAGAGTCCACTTTATTCATGTACAAAGTCAGGATGTTATGTTATCAATATGACTTGGGCAGTGATTTATCCATGTTTGATAGAGCAGTCCGGCGTTAGTATTGCAGGAAGGAGATATCTTCTCTGAGATGGATGGATGATGGTCACTGTTGGGTCCTAAGAGGGCTGAGGAACCGGGTTCACTGCTGAAAGAGGAGATCTATTCACTTCTTCAACTACTACACCAAGTATTCAAAAAGGTAATCTCTCAGAAACAGAATACCTAAACAAATGACACAAGATGTTTGTTCTGGGATAACCGAGATTAACAAATACATTATGGTGTACGGACACTGGACAGGTTATACTATGTAGTAAGATAGTGCTTTAATGTTTACCTTTGGGGGTACTTGAAGACCGAATATGAAAGACACTGATGTAAAGCACTCTCTCAAGGCCAAGGAGCACCAGTCAAAAATTAGAATAATCACAAGAAAAGTGAGGGCTGTGAACGAGCCGGAGACTGATCTACAATCAGTGAACACTCACCCACTCCGGCAAGGTCCACTGTCTCGGCACAGCCGAGGAAGCGTGCCACGTGTGCTGAACAGGAGGTAGGTGAGTTCTGGTTCTCTAGTAAGCAGCGTTCAAACTCTGTGAACTCTTTTGAACAGTCTGTCCGGATCTTCTGGATCACAGGGCTGCAGAAACATTGATCAAGAAGATCTTGAAGAAAACTTAAACACAATCCTACACTTCACATCGGCACTGTACAGTACACACTGGTTTGACTTCTTGCATCTGAATTATTTTCACATCAACAGTTCTTTACAGTAACCCAACCTAGACCGTCGAAGAACAAGCAGCAGCAATAGGGAGGAAGGAATAGGGCCTGGGCCTAGAAGGAGAACCTGTGTAAAGCCTGTGGTCTAGCGTTAACGCTCCTGGCTAGTCACATATACTGTTCCCCACTGGAGACCAGGGTTCATTCCCCACGTCCACCTTACTGTTCTCCTACTTGCCTGTTTTCCCCCGTTTCCAACTGTCAAAATAGGAGTAAACCTAGAGAGGAACCAGACTCAGAGAGTCTGGGTTTACATATGACCATCTCGGCCAGTCAGTTATAGCCAGTCTGTTTGCTGCTATCATTCTACTCCTTAACATGCAAAACAATGACAGAGTACAAGGAGTTGAAAGTTAGGTTATGGATTTTAGGCTATTTAGCTAAGACAGTTATACATGCGCAACTGATAGTCAGGGACAACGGCTTATTCCTTACTGTGAAGAGGTACACTGTGCCACCTTCATCTTCAGCTCTTGACAGTGCTGTTGCCATGTTGACGGGTGAGCGGCCACACACTGCCCATAGCTCTCCATCTCCTTATGGCAATACTTGGTGGTGATATCCATGGCAACCTGCCTGAAGGATGACACAGACATGCAGAACAGTTTCTGTGATATGCATAGACAATTACAGTGATGTCCAATCATGGACTGTGTGTCCTCTTCTGTGACAATGACAATTGTGGAAGGAATGAAAAACAAAATTGCCCACTAAGCCTTTGTATATTGTAAAAAAAGAATTGTCGGAGTAGAGGTCCTTGTGCATATCAGGTAAAATAACAACTCAGATAAATTAGCTAAATAGGGCAAATTAATGTTAGCTTGCGGCTCTACGTCTTACAGGAACGCGCTCACCGGGCAAGCACACGCACTGTCATGGATGCAAGGTCCGATCCCTTCTGAAACCAGTGTAATGAAACAGGCAGGGAGCAGGTCTCGAACCCTCGACCTTCTAGCCCGAGGTCCTGTGCGCTATCAACTGTGCCGCAGTCGATTTCCGTGCGTATAAACTCAGGGTCGTTACAATATATATAAAAACAAATAATAAATATATAATAAATATACGCAAAAAAAAAATAAAAAAAAAATTCATTTTTTTAAATATATACACACAGTGGGGCAAAAAAGTATTTAGACGGCCACCAATTGTGCAAGTTCTCCCACTTAAAAAGATGAGAAAGGCCTGTAATTTTCATCATAGGTACACTTCAACTATGACAGACAAAATGAGAGAAAAAAAATCCTAGAAAATCCCATTGTAGGATTTTTTATGAATTTATTTGCAAATTATGGTGGAAAATAAGTATTTGGTCAATAACAAAAGTTTCTCAATACTTTGTTATATACCCTTTGTTGGCAATGACAGAGGTCAAACGTTTTCTGTAAGTCTTCACAAGGTTTTCACACACTGTTGCTGGTATTTTGGCCCATTCCTCCATGCAGATCTCCTCTAGAGCAGTGATGTTTTGGGGCTGTTGCTGGGCAACACGGACTTTCAACTCCCTCCAAAGATTTTCTATGGGGTTGAGATCTGGAGACTGGCTAGGCCACTCCAGGAGCTTGAAATGCTTTGTACGAAGCCACTCCTTCGTTGCCCGGGCGGTGTGTTTGGCATCATTGTCATGCTGAAAGACCCAGCCACGTTTCATCTTCAATGCCCTTGCTGATGGAAGGAGGTTTTCACTCAAAATCTCACGATACATAGCCCCATTCATTCTTTCCTTTACACGGATCAGTCGTCCTGAACAGCCCCAAAGCATGATGTTTCCACCCCCATGCTTCACAGTAGGTTCTTTGGATGCAACTCAGCATTCTTTGTCCTCCAAACACGACGAGTTGAGTTTTTACCAAAAAGTTCTATTTTGGTTTCATCTGACCATATGACATTCTCCCAACCTTCTTCTGGATCATCCAAATGCTCTCTAGCAAACTTCAGACGGGCCTGGACATGTACTGGCTTAAGCAGGGAGACACGTCTGGCACTGCAGGATTTGAGTCCCTGGCGGCGTAGTGTGTTACTGATGGTAGGCTTTGTTACTTTGGTCCCAGTTCTCTGCAGGTCATTCACTAGGCCCCCCCGTGTGGTTCTGTGATTTTTGCTCACCGTTCTTGTGATAATTTTGATCAGTGATCAAAAACAGATAGCATGCTAACAATTCCTGTAGACTTCCAGTCATTGCGCTAAAGCTAGTTAGCGTTGGCTCGTGAAACTACCTCTAACTTCCTTCACATTGGACGCAGACATAAAAAAAATGGTATCCACGATGGTATTCTGTACTATATTGAATAAAACTGTACTGGCCTGTACCGTACTGTTCAAACTTGTGAAACGTAGCATGATTGGTTCAGATATGGTTCTGGTCCGCACCTATCAAATATGTACTTGTTTGGGGGCGGAGCTCATTAACTTAATACCCAGCATGCTTTGCAAGTGTTTATTTTTTACATTTACAATTTGGTCATTCAGCAGATGCTATTACACAGAGTGACTTAGTGCATTCAACAAAGGTAGATAAAAAACAACAACATGACAGTCATAGCAACAACAAAAAATTTGAACATTATTGAGAAAGTTATTTTAGCTGACGTGGTGTTCATTTATTCTTTAGTTGCGACTACTTTGAACATCTTTATTAACAGTTTTTAAGCTTTTTAAAAAGCTAACACAAGTGCGTGTGACAGATAGGAGCAATAATAAACATTATCTTGCAATCTTCAATTGGATCCTCTTTCCTAACCCGTTACGAAAAGTCAGATTTGACGATAATTTGACAAACTGTATGGATCCCTTCTAGCCGTGACCATGCAGAAGAGCATTTTTTTCCGGTTGCTTGTTAATTTTTATTTAGACAAGTACATACCGGCCGTAATGGTAGTAAACTAAGATTCTCATCGAAACTCCATATTTGGTAATCAACGAACGTATCTTGACATTATAATTGTAGTTGGAATTTGAGCTATCTGGACGTTAATGTCTCTATTGGTGTAAATGAGTACAGTTTACAAAGTAGATTTACTCAAATAGATACCTATGAAACTGAATTAAATGCATAACGTTGAAGACACTTACATGTTTGTGGTGGAGGTAGTTTGAAGGCTTGTTTAGAAAGAAAGTAAAAAGAGAATCAAGGTTATAAAATGTGTTCACAGCCATACACAGAATATCTACCGCATACACCCTCCTCTATTTCGACTGGTCGAAACACGTTGCATACTGCCATTGTTCTATACCATTGGTCCTGGGTTGTTGTCAATTCCAGATTTGACATGGATTTCTTAAAGGAGAAACAACCGATTGTCCTGTAATATTTGTACCTGTATTTTGTTAACCCCTGCTTTTAAAATGCTCCTTTTAATATGCACTCGATTGAGGATATTTGATGTCAAACAAATGTGTTCAAATCGGCAGGAAGTAACCATACGAGAGCAAAAAGGACACGTTTCCTTACGTGGTTGCGTACACGGAAGCAGCTGTGTGAGAATGAGCCGATTCAGAAACTGGACCTGACACCGGACTAAAACAACTGGATTGTGTGAAACTGCCTTACCACCGACACTAATAGCTAGGTGGAGGATAGAGGGTGCCCGGAGAGAGAGAGTCGCGTTCGTTTTTGTCCAAGAAACGGGAATATGGACGGGAATAAGGGGCCGGGGAACCAGCAAAAGGCCCCCTCAATGAACAGCCAGCATGACAGCGCCGAGACTGACGACGAGAATGTTAGCTCAGTGTCGCTGTACCGGCGCAGGCCCCGGATATTCCACGGCACGGTTCTACCTTTTTTAGCCGTGCTGTACCCTGGCTGGTTGTACGTGTGGCTCGGAGTGTACGGTACTTCCGAGTACCCAGAAGCAGGCCTACTTGCTCTCGCCGCCATCGGGATCGCGCACGTCCTCACAGCGCTCTCCGGTTATTGGTCCGTGCACGCGCACTGTTGGCTCACCTGCTCCAAGGTAAAGTGGATGGATCATCTCCAGTTGTTTTGGAATTAGGTGTTAGAGATTGAACTAACACTGCCCAACATAACTGGTGATCACTCTAGTTAGCATTATTTTATGCTCTACACAAGGCCATTTTGAAATGATGTGTAATAGAGTTATAATAGAGTTGTGCCCTTGTACAGAAAGTTTTGACCTGATTATAAGGCTGTGTCTGTCAGAGTATGTGAATTGCTCACATGCTGTGAATCGATTCTTATAAACAGGAGCCAGACCCACACAAGGCCACCCTGGCTAAGGTTATACCCACCCCCAATAACGGTTCTGCTGAGCTGGTACAACTGCAGAGAGACAGGGTGAGTTTGCCTTGTTCCCCTGGCCTACACCTTGTTTACTTAACCCATGGTTGTGTTCAATGGGGAGAAAACGTTTGTAACTGTTGCAAAACGTTTTGCTGCGGTGTGCTGTGCTGAACATGACCCAGGTACACTGGTTGAAACTTGTGGGCAATGCATGGTGTCAGAATGGTCCTCTTAACATCTCTATGCTAGTCAGTTATACTGCTTTTTGGATGGCACATTTTTGTGTGTGTGTTTTAACTCATGTACACGCTTGCTCTCTTTCTATATCTCTCTCTCTCTCCTGCTCTCTCCTCAGGATGAGAACGGCGAGGGAATCCTTTCCTTTGAGTTCCAGAAGATCTGCTACATCTTCGACAGCAAGGAGAGGAAGTGTTTCCTCCCTGTGTCGTTCCCCATCAGACAGCCAATGGGCTTCTTCCAGGCCTGGCGAGGCTACCAGGAGGAGACAGACCTGCATTCCGCCGAGAAGCGCTATGGGACCAACCGCGCTGAGATGGTGGTGCCGGACTTCCTGGAACTCTTCAGGGAGAGAGCCACCGCTCCCTTCTTCGTCTTCCAGGTGTGTGTGAGCGTGCTTGCGTATTTGCGTGTTGTTTTGTCTAGTAATATGACACGTAGTAAAATCACTCAAGTCTCTTTCACTTTCTATATTGATCTCTTTAAGGGCATATGGGATAGTATTGACTCAATAATAATACCCTTTCAGTACTATCGTGCTAACCTGAACCGTACTGCACAAGCTCAGATATTTTCTTTTCACACGATCCTTTCCAGTACAGTTCTAGCAACTATGGTGGATGCCGATGCGTCAACCAGGCCAGCAAAGTACCGCTCAACAGGTGTACAGATGGACGCTCGCTCTCTCTCTCCTCTCCTCAGGTGTTCTGTGTTGGTCTGTGGTGTCTGGATGAGTACTGGTACTACAGCGTGTTCACTCTCTTCATGCTGGTAGCCTTCGAAGCCTCTCTGGTACAACAGCAAATGAGGAACATGTCTGAGATACGACGCATGGGGAACAAACCCTACATGATCCAGGTGAACTACAGTATCTTTATCGGAAATTATCATGTCGTTTGATATTTGATGATATGATACATGCACAGGGGCCTGTTCTTCTTGCTCAAGTGCAGATCAACAAGTTCTCACCAGAGCCTTGTTATTCTAGAGTTGTAGAACGAAGGCCCTGACTTCCATTATATACTTGCATCAGACTCATTTACCCAGGAGTTCCTAAGCTTTTTTGGGCTGAGACCCCATTTTGGTAAACATTTTTTGCATGATGTAATCAACAGCCAATATTTACTTTTTTATTTGGGTCTATGGCAAATAAGTCTGGCAGTACTTCAATCTGAGAGAAGTATAGTTTGAAGTGATTGAAATGCATCAGAAGATCATCAGCCAATAATTGTGTATGATCTCTGTAGAAAAGAACACCATCATTAGAACCACAATTGGGGGAAAGGGGGATACCGAGTCAGTTGTAAAACTGAATGCATTCAACTGAAATGTGTCTTCTGCATTTAACCCAACCCCTCTGAATCAGAGAGGTGTGCGGGGCTGCCTAAATCAACATCCACGTCATTGGCGGCCGGGGAACAGTGGGTTAACTGCCTTGATCAGGGGCAGAATGACAGATTTTTACCTTGTCAGCTCGGGGATTCGATCCAGCAACCTTTCAGTTATAGCCTTTCGGTTTCTGGCCCAACACTCCTACCCACCAGGCTACCTGCCGCCCATGTAGGAGTCTTTCGATCCCTAGTTTGGGAAATGCTGAATTAACCAAATTATCGATTTGATCTGGATTCATATTGATCTGTCCGTGTCGTGTTCTGTAGGGCACACCGTGTAAAATGTTTTGAAACGGAAACGAATGTATTTGTGTGTTCTTATTATTGAACAAGTGTAGCTAGTACCTCCCTGTTTTACTCTGTGTCAAAACATTTTATCCCTACTGAACAGGCCCCTGATATTTACACGTTTGTGCCCATGTTTCCCAACAGGTTTACCGCAACAGGAAGTGGAGGCCTGTGTCCAGTGATGAACTAGTCCCCGGGGACATCGTCTCAATAGGTAAAGTTCCATTGCTTGGAAGGCAGCCACGATTCTTCCTTTATTTAAAGGGGGAGATCAAGCTGATCCTAATTGTTATAGACCTATTTCTATTTTGCCCTGTATATCAAAAGTGTTGGAAAAACTTGTCAATAATTAACTGACTGGCTTTCTTGATGTCTATATTATTCTCTCAGGTATGCAATCTGGTTTCCGCTTAGGTTATAGATGTGTCACTGCAACCTTAAAGGTCCTCAATGATGTCACCATTGCCCTTGATTCTAAGCAATGTTGTGCTGCTTTTTCTATTGACTTGGCCAAAGCTTTTGATACAGTAGACCATTCCATTCTTGTGGGCCGGCTAAGGAGTATTGGTGTCTCTGAGGTAGGGATGGGCGATATGGCTCAATTTTTTTAGAGGTGTGGACGATTCACGATATATATCTCGATCTCTTGTTTTTCTCTAAACAAATAAAAAAAGGCCAAGACATAATTCTTAACTGAATTTTCTTTATTAAAATAAAAAAATATCAAGGCCTATTTGTGCAAAACAAATTAACAACACAAATGAACAACACACACCCACACTTCTATTCTATTGTTTAGGAATGTTTGACCACTAGCTGTTTGAATATGTCTTTTATATAATCATTTTGATTGAAATGTATTAATTTAGTTAATTTGTTGTTATAATTAAAACAGTAAAATTTGGAACCATATCTTTCGCTATTTAATACTTCACTGCATCCGTGATCTCCTTCCACCTCAAACTTTTCTTGTCATAAGGGATTATGTTTGAAAAGGATGCGGCTATGGTAGTTTGTCTTTTTAGCAGACGTTTTCGGAATCGGGTGACTGGAATCGGCATTGCGTAGTCTCACGCAGTCCTTCCATTCCACCGCATGTTTCAGTTGCAGGTGATGGAAGGGGTTGGTTGTACTGCTGCTTTTCGTAGCAATTGTCTTTCGACACATTTTGCACAGGACATTCGTTTGCTGAACATCAGACCTCTTGAACCCGAACGAACCACTTCCATATTACTGAAAAAACATTGCTGCCCTTTTTGGGGATGATTTCATCCTCATGAGAGGCTAAGCTCACTTCCTCACTTTCCATTTTGGTGGAACGCCGCTACACTTCTCTGGCGTGGTTACAATTTGTTGTAACGTGTTGTCACGCAATTTGGACATGATTCGTCATTGGGCTGACAGAGAAAAGACACTGCATTTGTAAAACATTATAACAGAACCTTGATTCTTGCGATACAGGCATTTTCCATATCGTGCTGAATATATTGAAAAAACTCTATATATTGCCCAGCACTACTCTGAGTGGTATTTGGCCTGGTTTGCTAACTACCTCTCTCAAAGAATGCAGTGTACAATGTCAGAACATTTGCTGTCTCAACTACTGCCTGTCACCAAGGGTGTATGTACCCCAAGGCTCGATCCTAGGCCCCACGCTCTTCTCAATTTACATCAACAAAATAGCTCAGGCAGTAGGAAGCTCTCTTATCCATTTTATATGCAGATGATACAGTCTTCTATTCAGCTGGCCCCTCCCCAGATTTTGTGTTAAATGCTCCACATCAAGCCCTTAACCCTGTTCTGAACACCTCCAAAACAATGGTCATATGGTTTGGTAAGAAGAATGCCCCTCTCTCTTCAGGTGTGATTACTACATCTGAGGGTTTAGAGCTTGAGGTAGTCACCTCATACAAGTACTTGGGAGTATGGCTAAACAGTACCCTGTCCTTCTCTCAGCACATATCAAAGCTGCAGGCAAAAGTTAAATCTAGACTTGGTTTCCTCTATCGTAATCGCTCCTCTTTCACCCCAGCTGCCAAACTAACCCCGATTCAGATGACCATCCTACCCATGCTAGATTACAGAGTTTATAGATCGTAATTTATAGATCGGCAGGTAAGGTTGCTCTCGAGCGGCTAGATATTATTTACCATTCAGCCACCAGATTTGCTACCAATGCTCCTTATAGGACACATCACTGCGCTCTATACTCTTCTGTAAACTGGGCATCTCTGTATAGCCGTCGCAACCCACTGGTTGATGCTTATTTATAAAACCCTCTTAAGCCTCACTCCCTCCTATCTGAGATATCTACTGCAGCCCTCATCCTCCACATACAACACCCATTCTGCCAGTCACATTCTGTTAAAGGTCCCCAAAGCACACACATCCCTGGGTCTCTCGTCGTTTCTGTTCGCTGCAGCTAGCATCTGGAATGAGCTGCAACAAACACTCAAACTGGACAGTTTCATCTCTTCATTCAAAGACTCAATCATGGACACTCTTCTTAATAATGACAGTTGCGGCTGCTTTGCGTGAATGTATTTTTGTCTCTACCTTCTCGCCCTTTGTGCTGTTGTCTGTGCCCAATGATGTTTGTACGATGTTTTGTGCTGCTGCCATGTTGTTGTCATGTTGTGTTGCTAC